>NC_051177.1:64672828-64972828 GCF_013339695.2 Rhipicephalus sanguineus | reverse complement strand
CACCCTGGCAAGTTGGACATTTTACGGGTGAACACTGTGTTTGAAAGTAGCCATGCACTTTCGTTCCATAAAGGAAGTGTCAGTGGAAAAACGATGCAGTGCAAGAGTGCACTCATGGTAATGTTAGCTCGGGAATAATGAAACACCATAGAGGTAGGAGTATTATAGTGTTCCTTCTTAAAATTAAAACTAAGGTCGCTTCACTTCGAAGCACCCTAAGCACACTTCGCAACGCGCGCACATAGCCAAGATGTATCTCCTTGTACCAGTGCGTGCTGCTGGTTGCGCCTGTTTCGTAGCGTCTATAATGAGTAGAGAAAACGGGTGACTGTACTTTGTTTGCAGCACAGTGCATGACTTCATGTTAAAATTGTTATTCACCTGGCCTCAAAACTCCCCCGCGTTCGATTTCTCGGTGTGCAGCTCTGCTGTATAAAAACTTATACAAATATTCACGTAGGCAGAAAAAAACGTATATACTGGAATACAGAATCAGTTACTATGGATATAGTAGAGTATTTATCTGTTTAAGAAGTTTGAAGGCAAGGCTTCTTTAAATATTTCGAAGGATCTTTTCCTTGCACCTAAAGGAAAAGAATTCCAAATTATACCAAAACTAGTCCTGGGCTTAGGTGAGAGAAGGTTATTCAATTTCGCTAAACGAGTCGACGATACATGAAGAATCTGATAAGTGTGCAGTAAAGGAATCTGAAACTTTCCATTAACATACTTATGCATTAACTCCGGAGATTATATCTGTTTGGCTTTTGAACCGATAAAATGTCAAGGGAGAAGAGTAAGAAGGATACATTTGACACGAAGCTGCTGAAGTGATCACGAAATAATTCTTCGTTTCTAATTAGTACACCTCTTGGCTGTGCCAAACCACGCTTTTGAAGGAGAGGTGGGGGGGGGGGGAGCAGGGCGGGAGGGGCTCAACTCAGAACAATCGACTGAGAATAAAAAAAAAGATGGATTTCGCCTTCGAGTCGTCCTGCGCAAATGCGTGCAGGACCGAATGAGATACACCCACTTAGGACATTGACCGAGTCTGCAGCTAATATACAGCCGCTTTCTCGATACTTGTATACTGAAGAGCGTATTCAGGGCAAGCGCAGCGTGGAGTGAGGCTTGGCCACAAGGCCACCGATGCCGCCGAAGAATCGAAGTGTGGCGCACGTAATTACTTCAGTGTCACAAACGAGCGCGTTCATAAAGCGCGCGCGGCCGCTTCCAAACGGCTGCGAGATAGAACGGCGTGAGCCGCTTGCCCAAGAAGCGCGAACGACGAAAAAAACAAGCATCAAAAGATGCCGACGCGCGGCATCCTCCTCACCCACTCGATCCAGACGCAGACAACGCGATCAAACGCCCGGCAAAGCCTGGAAACATCTGGAAGAGAAGCGTGATGCAATGCCAAGCGACGCCGCCGCGATTCGAACCTACGAGAAAGCTCTCGCCCTTTCCCTAGCTTTGGCTGTGCTACACACCGGACAACGCTCCCGACGCTTCTAGAACCCTGGGGAGAGCAGATAAAAGCGTGCGACGGCGACCATTCAGACAGTGAGTCAGTGAGTGAGTGAGGCAGTCGGCCCGGAGATGGTGAAGTTATGCTGAGTGTGGCCCCGTCAGCCAAAGAAGGCGTGTTTATAATGGTGTGCGCCAGTCGATCGTCGATCTGGAAGAATCGGATGATGACGCCGTGTGAGCCGTGACAAGTTACGACGACGGTTGAACTACTACGATCAACGCTGGAACTGGCGTGAGTGTTTCCTTGAAGAGAAGCATTCAAGTACCGTCCAAGAATTGTGGACTAGATTCGCCATTGCATATTCAGGACTTTAACTGTTCTTGAATAGTTGTAATGCATGCGATTGCATTTGTAGCGTGTGATCTGTTTGTGTAGTTCCCGTTGTGTAAACACCATCTGAGTTATATTGTGAAGCTGTAACTGGTACCAGCCGAGTGTGCATGTGTTTGTGATATTTGTATTGCCTTAACTGAGAATATATTTCGTTTTCGTTTGTGTTATCTACTCTCGCCTCTGACTCGGTCTTTGGACCACAACCGGCGTTCACTGGCGCACCAAAAGGACCAACTCTAAACTGTCCTCGCTTTCGTGGTGCGTTTTCGGAGGGCCGAGACGCCAGCCCTTGGAATCCGCCCGGCGATTGCCAACCCAATTAACGGGACAAGTGACATTCAGTCAGTAACCGGGAAAACTTGCTCGCTTGAGTCCTTCCGCATACCCTGGCTTGTCCGTACGGGTGGCTGCGCCTTAGTCGGGGCTTGGGCCATTACCGCGATTGTAGAAGTTGTGTGTAAAGTAGGAAAAAAAAACGTGCTCAGGGCAGCTTGTTTACCTCAATTTCAACATGTCTTCGCAGATGGAGTCGTTCTCACAGCTTGCGCTTTTTTTTTCTCTTTCAGTAACTTGGTCATGATGGCGGTTTTTTTATTGTATATAGGTTAGGCAAGTTCCCGCTGTATATCGTTATTTATCTATGAGATTTGAAAGGCATGCGTTAAGCAGCTTCTGCATCTTAGTACGGCGTGCAACTCGACGTGCTAAGATGATGTATGATTTGTTCATGCCACCTAAAGCGCGTCATAATTCTAAAGTGTGGCATATGAAAATGTATAAATAATTTGTGATCATTGGTGACTAATCTTGTTGGTAATATTGAAGTTTTGAGGATGCGATAGGTGTCTCGTAGCGTGTCGAATTGGTGACAGATGGCTCGCGCAAGTCATAAAAAGACTATTTCAGAAATTTTACTCATTTTAAAGGATTCGTGTACTCTTTTAACTGCTCGGAAAACAAGTTCCTTACTTCACGAACAAAACACCGAGAAAGTCCTTTCTGATTACCTCTTTTGTGCGTCTGTGTAGATTCGTAGCGCTAGCTGTCTCGCATATTGTCCTTACCACTGAGGTAGCTAACTTACCGCAGATGCTCTGGCGATGCCCCTTGTTACCGGGCAACGATCAAGCCAACCAAGTCAAGTGGTGCTCCGCCATCAGAAGCGCCAACAACGGGGATCAGCTCTGGGGCGTCGAATGCCCACGATGTGGCGGGCAGGTGCCGTAACCCATCCCAGTCAATAAAGCGCACAAGGATCAGTGATGTATACATGTTAAAAGATTAGAAACGTAAAAGAAGCCACAGTTACACAATTTTGGATAACAGTACATAAAACATCGTTAGAAGAACATTCATACTTCGACACCTGTCTGCAAGATTCAGTTTATAAGAATAGCGTATTGTGACATTTTCTTGCTTTCCTAGTTGCCTTTGTTATTGTTGTAATATTCTAATTAACATCGCCTACTTGCTAGCCTATTCAACGAGTGCTAATTCATGCCGTTTTTGGGCAGGCAACTTCGTTAATCAGCGATGGATTTGCTTCTTGCGTTAAGAGTCTTGACATTGTTTTCGGAGCACGCGGAAAAGAGGAAGCAAATTAAATAAGATTAAGTGGGTATCCGTAGAGGATAATCACGGACTCAGCTTTAATTAGATGTGCACCAGTGGCACCTTTATTCAATTACAGGATTATTAATAGAGCAGAACTATCGACCACGTCAGAAACATACCGTCTTGAAAAACAGGGAACTTGTCTCCTTAGAAAAGCTCGCAGACTATACAGACAGGCGGCTAGCTATACTTGATGTGCATGCTGTGGCAAATGTTTTTTATCTCTCATCTATTTTTGCTCCTGAATGCACCTAAGTCACGGAAAAACCTGGCAGCGATGGTCAGCAAAATTTAACGTTCTAATATGCCACCTAAGTAAGACTAAATATTTATAAAACAATGTGGCAGTGAATTACGCTAATAAAAATTGAACAAATATAATTAACTTGGTGGTGTACGCTCTTTTCGGGAATGTTTGATGTAGGCTGTAACTCTGCCATCGTCTTCACGAAAACTACATTACATACACCATTGTTGCATTCGTGGGATTGTGAACTTCTTATACACGCGTGTACAAAGACGTAGCGAGTACATGATACTCATGGGTAGCACCGTTCTCTGTTAAGACCGCAAGGCTTCTTTCTTTCGAAAACAACGAATGCACCAAAGAAAATATATGACTCTTCAGGCTAATAAATTTCCTTGACAAGAAAGCTCCGCAAATGTAATGTACTGCGTTACGCTCTTCTCAGTCACTGACTTGCACCGCAATAAAGTACACCTATTTGAAAGTCTTTGTTTTGCGCGGAACTTCTGACGAAATAGCTTTGAAATAATTTTGTGGCACGTTTCACGCGTCATCTTCAATGACAGCCTGTTCTCAAGCACGTAGAAGTGGAAACCGAGTTTTATAATTGTTGAGTTGTTGACTAGTAATAATCTTTATAACCTACAATTGAATAATAAAATTGCTTGTCTCGCCATGTTGTCAAAAAACGCTATAGCAAATATTTTTAAGAATTGGCTATGAAGCGGGTATGTGAAACACCTAATTTTTATTGTTTCGATCCGTTTATTTTTACTTTGTTACTTCTCAGTTGATGGCGCATTGTGTTGCTTCGGAGCTGATTTATTTTGTCTAGGCGGCAAGCTTATGCTTCTCTTCCAATAAAGCTTTAATGAAGCTTTAACGCCGTTGAGAAAATGGATTGCCATTTGGGAACATTCGTACATAAAATAAGACCTTTCATAATGCTGCATTTCGGCACGCCTCAAGCATCAGAGAGACGGTCTTTTCCGCTTTCCTTCAAGGCGAGCCTTGCACAGCGGTATGTGACGAACTCTGATACATGCTACTGCGCATGTCAGGTGTGGCCTCCAGCCATTTCAGCTTGACTGCGTTAAAAGCAATCGCAAGAAATCCACAGGATCTCTCAAAACAATGATAAAACAACAAATACAAATGTGCGAGGCACTTCATGCGCTCGATCGCCTCGGTTAAGATTCAAACGCATGGCCACACATTCAGTATACTGCCATCGCCACTGTGCTTCTACACCATATATATGACCACACTAAGTAAAGTGTATAGAAAACTGACCTACTTCTTTATTAGATGACAGGGTGACATGTTCCACTTGCAACCAAATAAAGCGGGAAACTCGCCTATCATAGGGCAGGTATTATATTTCTATCATTTTGTAACTGTGCTCGCTAAGATCTATGGCTGCAGAAAACCATAAGTAATCAATCTTATTCTCACACATGTAGACGCCATGAAACGTAGGAACGCCCCGTACTACGCGGTCTGGTAAAAATAGGTGTCTAAAAAGCCGTTAAATCTCAACGTTACTGTTCCGGAGTTATAGCGACAGACTGGCACCGAATAAACCCTTTGCCCCACGGCGGAAGCTTCAAAAGGCGTCGAACCTATCAAACGCAACTTTGAGCCACATAATGAAAGTTGGAAACACTCACCCAGACTTTCCGGTGAAATAGACAGGAGTTGTGAGGACAGGAAAACACTGAGGGAACCGTGTTAGAGTGATGGATGAGAGGCTCGATCGGGGTGATCAATAAAGGATGCCGGGAAGCGGAAGGCGAGATTGACTGCGAGCCTATCCGCACGATGGCTCATCGTATAGCTGCTAGTATATACTGAACGAGTTAGCTGTGCTCGCCTGTATAGAACCGCTGACACTCACGAACTATCGGTTTTTGCCCACTGTAGCAAATGAACAAATGCAACAAACACTAGGTGGGACTACATTTCCGTGAATGCCGCGTTGATACTATGAACATATTATTTCTATATGTTTCTCCTGTTGTGCACGTGAGTCCTTTGATTGCAAAGAAGGAAAATCTTGTCCCGGTGAAAGCAATATTCACTCTATATGCAAATACGTTGTAGACGGGCGAGAGAAACCTACCCTATCAATCGAATTCACTGCTTAGTAAAGACCCGTGCACTTATATGCAGCTACACTACGTGCGTCATATCCTACAGGGTCCGCAACTTTCCTATCATCATCACTCTATGTGCTCCTTAACAACCTTCAAATGTGTTTTTCTTTACCCGGCTACTAGTGTAATGTCTAAGTCGCTATTAAGAACAATATGCTTTCTCCTTTAGTGCACTGCACGAGATGCGTCAGCTGCATTCTTTTCCAACAGCGTTTCCTCCCTAGCAAATGTTGCCACGAATTTGTTGCATACCTTAACTGCAATAAAAAGGTGAGTAGCCAAAATTATTTTCAGGGGTGTGGGGGGTTCAACGACCTTTTACGGATGTTCCTTCGTGTATATATGCACATTAAAAATAGAAAAAAAAAATTTAAGGGTGTGGGGTTCATCCCAAGAACACAAATTTGAACCAGAATTTGAACCTGACTACGCGAGTGCTCATGGTGCAGGTACCAAATGTACAGTTTCCTGGCGCCAGCTACTAGCTTAAGACGGCTCAGCGCCAAAGGAGACACAACAACACAGGAAAGACGAGGACAAACGCGGATTTCCAACTGAAATTTATCGCAACAATACACACATATATAGCCTACATAAAAGATTAGAACGACAGGCTAATGCTAGAAACATGAAGGATGAAAGTACACCGAAACCGCATAAAAACAGCAAGAAAATGGGAGACGCTTAAGCTTCGCCTTTAAGAGTTGAACGCGATAGGGATATCCGGCCCCATCGTCATGGTGCTCTGTTTCGCTTGTCATTATGTTCAGTCGCCCGGTCACACACACACACACACACACACACACACACACACACACACACACCACACACACACACACACACACACACACACACACACACCCACACACACACACACACACACACACACACACACACACACCACACACACACACACACACACACACACACCACACACACACACACACACACACACACACACACACACACACACACACACACACACACACACACACACACACACACACACACACACACACACACACACACACACACACACCACACACACACACACACACACACACACACACACACACACACACACACACACCACACACACACACACACACACACACACACACACACACACACACACACACACACACACACACACACACACACACACACACACACACACACACACACACACACACACACACACACACACACACACACACACACACACACACACACACACACACACACACACACACACACACACACACACACACACACACACACACACACACACACACATACACACACACACACACACACAAACACACACACACACACACACACACACACACTCGACATACTTATAGTAAAGGTAAAGGTTTGCCCTCTTCAACAGCACTTTTATGTGTGTAAGAGAACGCGCGCACCAATGATGTATGCCCTTTGTAATGGGTGGCATGCTTTAAACCAGCAGCAATTACGCGCGTGATACTTTTTCGAAGTTGCGATGCATCCACTACGTGTTGGTATGGGAATACGCGCAGTAATGTGTGTGTCGTTTGTATTGGGCGGCCGGCTTTAAACCACCAACTCGTTATGCAGTTCACATGGTGTGACGCCCGATGGCAATCTACGCTTGTGACCCGTTTTACGGCGATATTACAGCTCGTAATGTGACACCTGTACACAGACAGCTCGTAATGTGACACCTGTCTGCTTGCCATGCAGACAGCCTGGGTTCGATTCTCACTCGAACCTAAGTTTTTTAAAATTTTATTTTACACACGATCATCGTTCGCTCACAACCAACGACACCGACACCGACACCGGAATTTCTACGGAACAATCTCTTTCACGCACTCCCGCTAAAACAACAAGGCGGAACACGGGCCGATAAATCTGGGCAGGCCATTTCTTTATCTGAGAGCAAAATTGAAGGTCTAGTCACCAAGCTTCCTCTAGCTATTGTTGCAGCTTCAATAAAAGTATTAGCGCAGCTTGCACTAAGTCGCGCAAGGCTGGGTCAAAGCAGAGCAGGCAGGAACCTAGCTGGTCCTGGCTTCGCTAGGCGTTTACCCTCTCTCCTCTCTCCTTCCCGCGCCTTGCTATACATGGCTATGCTTGCTCTCTTTTTATCTCTTTTTTGTGTGTTTCTTACTACCCCTTGCTCTCTCTGACAATTTTTCTGTCTTTCTTCCTATTTCTCTCTTTCCTCCCTTTCTCTTTAGCTTTCTATTTCTTTTTTCTATATTTATTTTTTTTCTATCTCGCTGTGTACTCGTTCCCCATCCTGCTTTACTTCCTCCTCACCCTCACTTTCCTTTCCCACCCACTTGTTATACTATACTATCTTATAGCGTGCCTGTATAGCGGAGTGGTTTACGATGCTCGCCTGCGGATCATGGGGACGTGGGTTCGAACCTCGTCAAGAAACTTATTTAGCCGAGGATTTCTCTCTTTCTCTATCTTTCTTGCTATCGCTGTCTCTCTCTCTCTGTGCTCGTTCCCTCACCCATCAGAGTTATTACACCCCACGCCGGATAATCGGTGCTCGTGTTCTGGGAGCGAAGCAGAACACGAAGAGGAAGGCGATGAAAAAGAGGACGAACAGTGCGCCTGCCGGTTCATGATGGTAATAATTTTCTACCCATAACACACAGCGAACCTGGAGCGTAACAGCTCTGCTGTAATAAACTTGGTGCCATCATGAGCGTGAGTCGCAAGAACTCGTGTTTTCTCGAACAGAGGCTGGCAACCACATTCTGAACAATGAGAAGCAAAAAAAAAATTGAGGCAGATCCCTCGCAATGTAGGAATCGATTTCATGCGAAGCAGTCAGCGACTAGCTTTCTATGCTGTTTATTACTTTTTTTTTTTGCACGACGCCTTTGTGTGACGTCTTTGTGTAAATAGAGTAGTTGTGTTCATACCACGGGCTTGCCTGGCATGTCGCGTACACTGGCTCCTAACGGATAGCTTATGGTCCGACGTAACGTCAGCACTGTACTTCAGAGCGCAGACGTAAATTTTCTCAAAACGATGTTCACGCTACCTTGCTATGATGTGCATGTCACAACTAATGACCGGTGGCCTACCCCTCCGGTGTTGAGCACACAAACTACTATTATTATTACGCGCATTATGACCGTTTTTGTAATTGTTGGGGTTTCGCGGCCTAAAACCACGATATGATTATTAGGGACGCCGCTAAGCAGGACTCCGGTCATTTTCACCATCTGCTGTTCTGTAACGTGCACCCAAATCTGCGTACGGCCCTCTAGTATTTCGCCTCCATCAAAGTGCGGCCGCCGCGGCCGGGATTCGATCCCGCGAACTTTGGGTCAGCAGTAGAGCGTGATAGCCGAAGACCACCGTGGCGGGTTTTTGTGATCAATTTTCTACTTGCAGCTATTTTTTCTACAATGCCATTATTTCTACTTGGGCTCGTGAATTTTCTGTTCCTACTTCTACTTGCGACATGCTATTACGAAAATTCTAGTATTAAGTTATACTAGAATTTACTCCTTCGTCGTAAAGCATTTCTCATGCGTATTTTTGTATCATCCACTTCTGCTTTCGGCCTGATAATCAGACTGGCAGTACGAAACAAAAAATAAACAGAAAAAAAACAAACAAAAAGACTCGTCATTTCTGAGAAAGAATACCGCCGTCCCAGAACTAGGCACACAAACGAATAAATCGCAGAATTATATTGGCGCTTTAAAATTTCTTTAAAAAATTTTGTCTCGGTGGATCGAGGTATACATTGGAAAATAAATTAAAAACAGTGTAAAAAATCTTGCCGACGCACATCATATAAATATAGAGACAACATATATCCGCCCACTTTGGATAAGCTATGCGGGCTGCTGTGCAAGCGTGCTCGATCAACGCGTATTGCGAATATTGAACTTCGCTCGTCGGCCATGCTATATGCAGTATCGACGCAAGGCCCCCATATTTGCCAGTGAGACTATTAACGTCGTCGAAAGAGACTCACGTCAGAGCAGCACGGATGTACGGCTCAAATGGTAACGATATGTTTCAAAAGTGGGTGATTTAAGATGGCGTAAGGGACGCGCTTTATCTCAACCCGGTGGGACAAGGCTAACTACGTGACGTTCTCCATGTGCCTAGCTCGTAATTCTAAGGAAACAATAAGCAATAATCTAAGGAAACATAGATTATTGCTCACCCGCGGTTGTTTCGTACTGACTTGCGAAACAGTGCATCGCCGGTTCAGACTATGGTACTTATCTGAAAACTATTCCTTGAAGTGAATTCTGGACACGATAACGTTCATTCAGAGAAATGGTTATGGAATGTTGTTCCTGTAATTTCTTCTGCGTTCATTTATTGCCTCAGAATAAGCGCGTCTCATTCCTCTGATCGGGCTGCGCGAGGCCGTGAGGTTAGGCAATAACGTTTTCAGAAAAAAAAAACAAAAAAGCTAGACGTTGTCCTACATCCACCACCATGTCGTTTCGCAATCGACATAATAGGCCGCCCTCGATCATTCTAACGAGCGCACAGCCCTTTGTCTGGTATAATTATGAAAGTATGTAGTAAAAGGGTTCTCTTCAAGCATTAACATTTTTACGTTTACGTAAGCATGAATGTTTAAGCATGCGTGTGTGTTTGTGTGCGTGCGTGTGCATGCGTCAGTGTGTGTGTGCCTGTGTGTGTGTTTTCGCACACACATACACCCACACACGTTCAGAGACAACACGCGCAGGCGCTTCGCTGTCAATGTTAGTTGTACTTTTTCCTATGAAATAGTGTTGGAATCTTGTATTTCTGCCTCTTGTCTTTTTGAATTCCCACCCTCACTGTTATAGCACAATGTCTGCAGGCTCTTATCGAAGAAAACTATACCTTTTTATTGTGTACTGAAGCCCCTCTATCCAACGCCACCCTTTGTACAACTCCCTCGTATCTGTGAGAAAAAGATTAATGAAAACCTGAAGAAAGTTATTGTCGTAGTAGCAGAGATAAACGACGCAGAATCTAATTACGCGGAACACGCCCGATCCATGCTCACCTCTCAGCGCGTCGTCAAAAAAAAAACAACATAAAGTAATGCTTACAACTTTCAATGCCTGGTCCAAACATACTGCATAGCATTCCTGGATGAACTAACATGGTAGTGGACGCTGCCACTACATAGTGCCCAGGTTGTGCATAAATAGCGCCGGGAATGTGCTTTCCCGCAATGAGCCTCCTTAATTTGAGTGAGAAGATTTCATTTGTTTCAGACAAATGCTTTCCATTTCAGAACATCTGTTCGTAACGACGTCTAAATAAATACGTTTAATATCTAATATAACAAATGAACACAAGGCTATTCGCCCACAAATTTTAATTGCAGGAAAAAAAGCTTGCTTCAGCAAAGTGTGCTAGTATGTTGTATTCTTGATGTTGCCCTGTTTTTATACCTTCTGTCGTGTAGAACACGTGCATAGTGATACGCGTGCGCTACGCCAATAAATCCATACTAAGTCACTGCCTCGTGCGTCTCACTTGTGCTGCTGTCCCCCACCTAATATGCCATCAAATATCCACTGTCTACGGCTAACTAGAGCCCTTATTCTCATTGCAGTGAAGTAGGCACGTGGAGGCGTAGTTGCATTCGACATGAAAGCAGCTCTCAAGTTCTCCCTATTTGATAGCACGACGTTTTATTGCGATTACGGACCCTCTGGGCTGGTTTTTGGAGTTGGCGTTGACGTCACCGTCATGTCTCGTCTACACACACACACACACACACACACACACACACACACACACACACACACACACACACACACACACACACACACACACACACACACACACACACACACACACACACACACACACCCATATATATATATATATATATATATATATATATATATATATATATATATATATATATATATATATATATATATATCCACGGAGCGTACATCCTTCATTCTTCAACATACTAACGAAGAACTATTTACAGCATTCACCGCTAGCGGTGCGCAGAGCTCGGATGAACATCAGCGGGTTCTCTACATCACTAGCGAGATGGCGTGAAGAGCGCGTTAAAGGTCGTCGCCCAGCTCTTTGCAATGCGCGCGCTCCTTCTACCTCTACCACCTGTACTTTGCCCTACATGGTGTGGTCGGCCTTGCGCGCGCGCTTATCTCGTGATGGGGGCGGTTCGTACTTCTTGTGCTTTCACCGCAAACTTTGCTTTCAAGTTACAGAGAGCACGAAGGTCACTTGGCTCGCTGCAGCAGCCACGTTTGCGAAAGGAGCGTGCTGCTCAAACACTAAGAAGTAACAACTGTGACAGTTAGTTCACGCTCGTCCTGTGTATGCCTCTGCATTCACTTCGTGCGTCATTCTTTTTATTTGAACAGCGCGCCTTAAGTGTCGAGCTGTGACAGTTGTTAGTTCGCGATCGTCCTGTGTGCGTTCTTTTCGTGCGTCCTTTGGGCTTCAGCAGCGCGCTGCAACTTTCGAGATACTTGCCGTTCTTCGCGTGACATTCCAATTTGTTGCTGCGCATTCATTGATTCGCCCTTGCTGTAGAACTTTGATTTATTTTTTTATACGTTGCCTCCTTAAACACATTGTTTATGGCCCGAAAACAGCAGTTAAAAGAAACGCATATTCAGGGATACAGAAACCTAAGGTTCGAGATTCTCCACAATATCTGGTTTCTTGAAGGAACACAACTTAGCACTGCGTCAACCGGGAATCTAAACAGTGGAGCTGCACGGAGCATACGTTGAATGCGAGCAAGCATCCAAGAAACACAAGTTAGAAAACGCATAAGGAAGAAGACTGAGTCCTAACCCTTCATGATAACGGAGACGAAACCAACGACGAACTGCACCGGTAGGCAAGATTCGGGCTCTCCGCAGAATATGCACGCATTATGAATGGCAGCTCACAGAGCCCAATGCGATGGCGCCGTAGCTCTGACAGCCTTCGGCAAAGCAGCCACTTCTCGCTTGTCTTCGTTCTTTATTGTATCACAAGTTCTACGTGTAAAAGCTATTTTTGAGGCACGGGAGAAATGTGGAGAATGGTAATTTCAAAAAGCCAACTTCCATTCTCGAATGCGAGATATACGTATTCATTAGATAAGGTACTGCGCGTGTGTAGGAAGCACATGTCTGTGAGGCGGTCGTGTTTGCGCAACGAGTACGGAAATATTCAAGCCCCAGTCAGAGTTGCGGATGAGGGGCTTTGTGGAAGCATACAAAGAAATAAAGTGTAATTCAAGAAAACCACCTCCACGATCATGTTTTCCTTCAGTATTCGTTATAGAGTGTTTCTGAGTTAACTGCAAGAAAAAAAGATTGAAGGACACTTTGTAAATTCCAAAGTGTGTTGGGCGAAAGCCTGTGGGCGTTCTACAGACTATGCCACGGTATCGGGGGAATCCACATTCTTGGGGCGCTTCTCCGAACCGCCTGCCGTGGAATCATCACCGGGCCGCTTGAGAGCCATCCGACTAACTCGACTGCTGCTACGAGAAGTCTGACGAAGGAGGGTTGCCGAACGCGCCGTTGGCCCATCACGGGATTGCTGAGAGAGTGTGAGGGGGCACGGACGGACGCCGCCGACGGACGCAGCCCACCGCATAGCAACAGTTGCGCCACCGCTGGCGGCACGACTGTTGCTATGTGCCACTGTACCTTCACGTGATTGCTGAGAGAGAATGAGAGGGTGAGGCCACATCTGGCACCGTTCCAGGGCACGGACGGATGGACGCCGCGAGCCTGAGACACAAAAGGCTGTCGCCTTAAAAGGTAACGCGCCACTTGATGCGGTGCTATTCTATCAGTGTAATTGTTTTTCTCTCCCGGTTTCCGTTCCTCATTTTATTATTTTTTTGCGTGCGCCTGCTTTTGGTCTGCACTCTTTTTTCTGTCTTTCTCTCTTTCTTTCATCCTTTCCTTTCCTCCTATAGTAAAGTATAAAGCCAGAAGTTAGAGTTTAGATTTACCACCATGCCTCTGCCTGATCTGTACCTCTATTAGCCTGTATTTAAAGAAAGGAATCTGTCACGTGTTTTGATGTAACCAGTCTTTGAATTACATCAGAACAGTGGGCAACGCTGTAGTATTTCCCTCACCTCTTTCAAGCGAAGCTTGTTGTGAGTTACAGATTTCGGTGGCGGCGGCAGCGGTAAGTTCTAGCTTCACCAAAACTTCATGCCAAGCACACCTTTCACCATGCGCTCGGGGCCGCTCAAGATGCTGACGAACGCTGCAAGGAAGACCCATTGCCGATGACAGCCGAGAAGACTGTTCTCCGGGGGCCGCATTTTACAATAAAACTGCACGCTTACGCATCTGTTAGAGAACTGTCAGAGCAGGCTTTGCGCCCGTCATCTCCGCTGGTCACCTAATTCACTGAGTTTAATGGTTTCGTGTTTTCCTTCTTTCGATGCATCGTCGCTTTAAAGATCCATCTGTCTGCCATTATAGCCTAACGGAAGATGTGGGGCACCGCTAAGCTCCAGGACCAGGATTCGACTCCGGGCCACGGTGACCACATTTCCGATAGGTGCGAAATACAAGAAGACGCCTCTACTCAGGTTTAGATGCACGTAAACAAAACCCCAGCTTGTCAAATTTGATAACAAAGTTCTCGCTATGACGTGTTGCATAATCATATCGTACTTCCGGCACGCGAAACCCGAGTCATACGCAAAGAAAGAAAACAGGAATCGAGCGTCTGTAAGAAAATTTATGGAAGATCGATTCACTGAAGTATCTAGAAACCGGACGAGCTTTCACGGTTTACGCAAATAAATCAACGAACACTTGATAGGCAACCTTTCCTGAAGTGCGCATGGGGCTAGTGTAACTGTATAATGCACCTCGCTTGCGGCTCTAACGAACTTCCCGTGATTTGGAAGTGGCAGCAGCACTCGCGTTGCGTACACCAAGTGCTCTGAATCGCACTTGGACTTCAATGAACTCGGCTGAAGCACTTTGGTACGACGCTTTCATTTATGTGCAAGAGCTTGGTCGTGTTAGCGAGGGAAGCAATTAAACTAATTTTCTTCGAACGAGATGCAAGCCAACTTCTCTGTAGGTGTTTGAAGTGTAGTGCCCATCAAACAATGAAACGACATTGAGCAAGATGCGCTGACGAGGACAAACCTTCTACTAACTCTAGGTTCGAGGGTCAGGTTTTATTGGTGGGCCAAGCACTCCCCTGGAGAGGAAGTCAAAATGTTTCCGCTATTGTATTACGGTACTGTGCGCACAGCACTTTGCATTAAGAGCGCACTTAAAATAATGCAATCACCTTGACCTCATTAAGCCAAACTTTCAACGTTTGTGCTGACTTCGTTTGGTTGATATAGGTGCAGAACTGCCAGCACAACGTGAAATGCATTAGTACAGCGCGTTTCAACGGGCAATAAATATTAGTTGGCAATAGACCTAACCGTGTGCCAAGCGTGTAACTCCAGCATAGACCACTTAGTGTGGTTGTTTGTCTTGGCGTTGCTTAGTAATTAACGTTTCTTGCTTTTTGGGAGACATGTTTTTCAATGAAGAAAAAACTTTTTAATATGAAAAATTCAGTATTATTTTCATCATAGAAGATCTCAGTAACAATTACTCAGTGTCTTTGCGATCGTGCCATTGAATGATAAAGTAGCTGTTAGCGACATATTACTTCAGTAACAAAGAGTTGAAGCATTACTAGGACAACACACGCGTCCTTGCGCGTATTTCTGAGACCAAGAGAAAATATTACCCTAATTGCTCGCATTACACATCGTGTATCGTGTCAACTCGTTCCCACAATAACGATGCATTTGCGTGCAATTCCTCGTTGAGATGATCGAGGAAATCAAAGACATTTCGCTCGTAGCAGGCATACTCCAACTATATTGACAAAGAAAAGGTATCGCGCCTACTTCTTATAATGGAATTGAAAGCTTTCGCTCAAGTGCTTCGAGAATTTTTTTCGTACGAAACATAGGAGATCTTGTACTTTGTTTTAGCTTCATGGCTGTGCGTTGCACTAAATTAAATATGCAACACACAAACGATGAACCTGTCAAACTTCCTGTTGATATTTACGAAACAGTCTATCCATCTTTAAAGGGGTACTGACACCTTTTTTCGAAGGCGAGTTTACTCTGCCATACAAATCTCCTCTATACACAGATGGCTCTGAGTAAGTGAGAAGCTCAGCAAATGCTGATAAGATATTTTAATTTGATATTAAAGTCAATTTTTACATGGCGCACCTACTGACATCGATACTAGCTTGACGTCAGGCTACAGTACAAATTCTGGTGATATCACGCAGCAGTCTCGCTAGTTGTGATGACGTTAGGTACCAAAACTTTCAAGATGGCCGCTTGTGCGTCACCAATGGAGCCACGGTGCGGAGTGGCCGTGGAAACGTCACTATATATTGTGCGAGCACGCGACGAGAAGCTCATACCTGTGTTGTGACGTCAGGGTACAGTACGAACCGAAACTAGCTTTTAAAAACATACTGTAATTACTTTATGAGGGCGCACTTGCGCTTAGCACTACCTTTTCTAGGCTCTTAAGGGCTTGACCCTTCATTTGACGCAAAAAAACGACAACTGAAAATATTCGTGTCAGTACCCCTTTAAGGGAATCCTTGAGGTATATATTAGGATAAAATGACCGTTCTCACTGCCTCTTTTTTGGCAAGAAAAACATGTCCAAAACACAGTGTCCTTAGCGAAGCGCGATTCATTATAGCTTGGTCCGAGAACAAAACCGGCTGAGCTAAAGGAAAACATCGCATACGACTGTAGGGAATTCGGATTATGCCTCAGAGTCGACGAAAGCTGAGGAATGGTCAATTTTGCAGTTTGCGTTGGCGCGGATTGCTCTGGACTGAAAATCTATGGCAGCGCTGTAGGCAAATAGGGTTAGTCAAAGAGGAGCGGAACATGGTGCTTTAATTAACTTTTTCGAGCTCAAAATTAATGGCCGGTGAATAATGACGACTCCGCCCACAGAAGGCGGGGTCGGTGACTGCTCCGCCAGGGGGCTGAAGGAACAGATTAGTATAGAGAGCGCCAAGCAGTTTATAACATGTGAAATATACTAACGGTAGTGAGTCTACGGAAGCAATAAGCCAGAGCAAACCAGTCGTTGCTCACGTTGAGCGAATCAACGTTGAAATAATTTTAAGGGAGCCACTAGTTTCGAAGTTTTATTTCAAAAGTGTGCTGTACGTAATATGTAGATGTTCTGTTAGTCTTGTGTTTCAATACGGAGAATGGCGGTTTCCTACAAATGAAACGCTGGCACGAAAGTTCATTTTAAAACGAAAGTTGCTATGCCACCACAACAACAGGGTGGCGTATTTGCCCGCCGCCGCCGGTGTCCATAACCGCTATCGCGCACATTGAGGACAAGATATCCATAATCAGGAGGGATTCGAACCCAAAGCCTCTGCGTGTTAATCGAGTATTCTACCACAGAGCCACGCCAGCGCTCGAAAGTCTTTCGCAAAAATGCCATATGCAGGCGTCATTTCGGGCAAGAGATCGCGTTAACAGTGTACTATGGCGTGATAGAAGATAGAAGAGTAAGATAGCAACCAGGCGTCACACAGTGTGACTTGCGTATCGAGTGAGGGGTTAAAGCCTCGCACCCATTACAAAGAGCTCAGCCATAATTCTTGATCGTCGTCAGCCACAGCATCAACAAAGTGCACATAAAGCCTTACAGACGCGTAGTGGCTACCTCGTTTCTCAACAGAACGTTGAATAATTGCATAGTGTGTAACCCTTTTCGCAGAATTATAATGATTAATGGTGTACTGGGTATCTTGCAACTGTACCTGCCGTAGTCGCCCCAAGAGAACTTGCAACGGGCTCCAGAAAGGCCAATCCTCCAGTTTTCATTGTGACTGTGCTTCGTGTTGCAAGCATACATAAAATTCTAGATCGCAGCTCTTAGGCGCCCGTTCTTGCGTTGAGCGGCGTCGCCGTTGGCGTCAGCGGCGTCCTCCGCCACACACGCTGGCCCCTCGTTCGGAGATCGTGCGCACGCAGGACTGGCACGTGCACTGCGGCTGACTTCGCCTGTCGTAACGTGGCTGTCGGCGTTTCGCTTCGTTTGAGACGCCTGCAATGCACAGAATGGTGCGCGTTGCACTCGAGCGCTGGCAGTTTCTGTGGCAATATGTAACGAATTCTGCACTGCTGCAACTGCGGATAGGCAAACCTGGAGCACAGTGTGCGTTGCCCTAACACGAAGCGGCGCTCAGAATTGGCATTAGGCAGTATGTGATCGTCAGTGAATATTTTTAACAGTGGAGCTGCATTAGCCGAGCATTGGTTCGTGACTCGTGAACAGAAATGATCATCGTCATGAACAACTGGCCAGAACATGTGATTAGATGCTGGTGTAAATGAAAAGACCGTGAATTATATTGACAGATTCGAGCACCTTTCTCGCTATCTGAGTAGCATTTATATTTTTAAATCATGTTTAAAAGTCGCAAAAGAAACTGTAAGTCACGAAGCCTAGTGGAAGAGCCTTAAAGCTGGATTATGGAGTCGTTCACTTTACTGTACGTAGTCTGGGGCTTTCATACGCACCACGATTAGTGCTGAAAATTAGGGTACGTAAACTATTTCCATCAACGATCTATTCTGTGCTGCTTACGGGGGACAATAATAGCACGCTCAGAAGCGGAACTGCCTTCGCGACAGGTAATGGAGCACGCCGAGTCGCGGCGAATGCGTGCGGAATGCACACATGCGCACCAAATGCGTGCGGAATGCACACATGCGCACCAAACTGCCGTACACAACCACGAATCGCTTTCGTGCTCAGCTCCCAATGTTTGCAGCATCTGCTGCGTGTATGCAACTTCATATCTGCACATCGAAAGGTATGTTTATTATTGTTCTATGGCGTTTTCCGCATTACCATTCCATTATTAGACACTCGGACCGGTAAAGTTTTCTGTAACGCTAAAGAAAACGGGTACCATAAAGACTGGTTATCGGTCCCTTTAGAAACCACGCACACTATCAAGGAAAGACCAGTGGCCACTTGGAGCCATGCATCTTTACTAATCTGCCCAACTTGCGGCACTTGTCAATTCAAAGCAAAAAATGGGTACTTGATTTGGTTTCGCGAACAGAACAGTAGAGGAAGCCGAAAAGAATGGAGGTGGCGAGATAGAAACTGTTTATTACCCAAGGCGCTAGCGGCAGTGCGGCGAGTCTGAATGGCCCTGTCACTAGCCGTTGCGCGCCAGTAAAAGCAATGTATAATAAAGAAAAGCAATAATGGGAATGTGCAGGCTAACCGGTAACCGCGCAGGCCAGCCAGAGTGGCACTTCATGAGGAGACAGGCGAAGGATGGGCGTGCCAGTGAAACGCGGAAGCGGCCAGCGTCGGAATGTCGATCGGTTTGTCACGGACCTTGTTCCGGCCCTCGCTGAATGGAGGCGAGAATGACGTCGGGGACATGAGCATTGAAAGCATGTGCTTTATATTGGATATTTTGACACATGGACGAAATTTCGAGGAGGGAGTAAACAGGTAGCGACATGTACGCTTTGTCGTTTCATGAAGAGACGATAGAGTAAAGGTGAATTGGTTCAGGAGCGGCCTTGTCGCTTACAGGAATCATGCTAGTTTGTTAAGGCGATAAGCTATCGGCTTATCACACCCATTGTGCAAAATAGTTCGTATTAAGTATGGTACGCAGGTATCAGTAAACTTTACCCGTGCCTTTAGAGGGTGGGTATATCATCTATAGCCGTGTTTGGCTGCGACGAGATTTTCGAGCCAACAAGGTGGAAAACGAAAAGGCAGAAGGCGGGAAGCATAATAAGAAAGATGCATGGTGTATTTATTGCTTTGTTATAGAATCGGATAGCCAACATTGTACGACTGTACCCAACAATAGCAACCACTACTAACCAAGACTAGCAAGCACTACGTGACATTCGCTGACACTATCCGGCACTTAGTCAACATTAGACGTTGTTAGTCAACAGCAAGACTATACTAGCAGGCGCCATCACACAACATTAGCCGACACTTGGCCAACCAGCTGTGTTGGTTTTATGCGAGTAAGGACGGTACATGTCATGGCATTTATGTCTTATCATTCGTCTCATGTCATGCATATTCACATAAACAAATCGTTGTAATCATTAATCGAAAGTAGAGGAATTGTCCGAGGGGCTTCGTTAATGTATAATACACAGCTTCGAAGGATGTGGGTTTGGAACCCACCGACAAAAAGGGTGATTTTTCGTCCGCTTTAATGTCTTTCAATTTAAGTGAGAGTCATTACAATACAGTTAAGAAACCACAAATCATGTTCCTATGCTTACCTAGGCTTAATAGCCTGTCGATTTCATTAGTTTTACGTAATGATTTATGCCCTTTACGGCATAAATCATTGTTTATAGCAATCATATGATGACATTCATATGATGGTATATATTTATACCAACCATATGATGGCGTACATGACATTCAAGTCATGTCATTGATTACATGTCATAGCAATTGCGTTATGAACTGTCGTTCATTACCGCAGGTTTGACATGGACGCATTCACATTCTTACGTGTACCATGTTAATGAACCGACCGCGATGACTTTGCAACTTATGTTTTTACATCCTTTCTGTCGTTCATCATATTACTATCGGCTGTAATTTGTTGACTACAACGAGCTGCATAGCAAAATGACGATATTTCTTCTTCTCCATCTTTTCTCCTTTTTTTCTGATACAGTTCTAAGCATGCTCTGAATGATGCCCATTCGCTTAGCATTCCGTCTTGCTCGTGTTTCTCTTCACGGAAATTAATCAGCAGGAGCTTGCTGTTAGGACACTTCACACTCTTTCCAAAGACAGAAATGGGATCTTCCTTCACTTTTCTAAACAGCGTACGTTCATCACTTCTGTGTACTCTTTTTCAACCCTTGTCCATGTTAGCTTTTCTTTTTTTTTTAGGTTCATATTCTTCCCAATGATCTCCTTTTCATGCTTGTTGATTGCGATAGGGGGGTGGGGACGGAGGCAAAGGAAGAGCAGGAGAAATGAAAAGAAAAGACAGGGATGTCAACAAGACGCGGTTGGTTTGCTGAAAGAGAGAGAGGGGGAGAGAGAAAAGAAGCGGGAATACAGGAAGGTTAATCAATCACTGTCTCGATTGCCTAGCCTACATGTGGGGTGGATGAAAGGGGAATTAATAGATGAGATAGAGCAGAAATGACAAGAGTAAGAACAAGAAGAAGTTAACTGCTACTGTGAGCACACAAAACACGAACTCGCGTTGGTAGTTCAAAGACTCTCGTGAAGTCCGGTCGCCTTCAAGTAGCACAATAGGGCTTTCGTGGCCTTTCGTGGTTTTCGTGTGCATGCACAAAACCTGGGGTCAAGGTCCCAGGATCTTTTTTTCTGATAGTGGTCTTGCATCGAGACGATGGACTTTGGTTCGTCAAACAAGTCGTCGAGTTGCATGCCGCACTGTAGGTCATTCCAAGGAGGCAAGAATATGAATTTGTGTATGTCACACCCTGTAACTAAACGAGCTAATGTCGCGCCTCTTTATTTTATTTCTTTAAAGCACGATAAAGAATAAGTACAGTGTGACCGAAGGTTTCCGCCGGAGGCTGCCAGTCTCGGGGCTTCACACATCGCCTCTTTAGGGCTTGAAGACTTCGTATGTAAGGATTATGTAGTGTCCCTCGGCTGTCAGCTTCGCTTGGCAAGCAAATAAAGTTTGTTTTCCTGAATGGTCTGTCGGAAAACCACCTTTCTCTACATTTTTTCTTGTATACGAACACCACTTTCTATGTGTCCTTTGTGTAATCCTCATGGACACTCGACGTCACCGACTAACTCGTCTGACGTGTCAAAGCAGCGGCTCTTACTCTAAAGCCGAAATAAAGAGACCGTGACTTACATTTCAGGCATCATTAAGCGGCGAACAGCAATAGGGCTGTCTACCGCAACTCAACTAAATGCTAAGGTCGTTCTACTATGGTAACTTAGTCTGCAGGCACGACGTCTCGTTCCACTTGCCGAGTACAAATAACGCGCATTTGTAAGTCTCAGAAGGCGCTTTGACGTAAAGCATTCCGCAAGCCTCATTTATCCTGCGAAGCACTCTTTGGTTTTCGGGAGCGCTGTCAGCCACTATTTCTCAGCTTCGCGAGACACAGTACCTCGGATAAAGGCAACGCCTGCCGGGCAACTCGGAAATTGCAAAAGATGGACGTCCCACAGTGGAAAAATTATCGCATTCATTGAAGCTTATTCTACATAGACCGGTGAGGAACTGCAAACAGGTATACATGCTTCTATCAAATTATTTTCGAAAACTCTGGATTAAGTCTGAGCAGCTGAGCTGCTTTAAAGGGCACCTAGATCGAAGTACACGGATGTTCTTGCGTTTCACACCTGTCAAATCGGGGCCGCCTTGGCCGGCACTCGAAGCCGCGTCCTCGAGATTAGCAGCATGACACCATAGCCGCTAAGCTAGCACAACGGGTAGGGATGTAGAGTTAAATCAAAGTTTCTGGGAGAGGACTCCGTCCTGCAGGGGACACGAAGAGCTGAGGATGATAAATAATTTTGATTCCACGGTTTCATGTTGACTTTAAAGCAAGATTTTGTACATTATAATTTCCATTTCTGCGTATGCAGTGAGAGTTTTCAGTCTAGCCATTTGATATCGACTGTCTTATGTAGGTGGCTGTAGAATTGCTTGAAGTATGGGGAGCTGCGTGGTTATGTCGAACATTGATTAACGTATTGAACTCAACAGTGAACTGATACGTTTTACATAGAAGAAAATAGCGGAGTAGGAAACAAGTGTAACAGTTCCACTGCGAGGGCGAAGCAAAGAATGCTATAGCAACAAATTGGACTGCTATACAGAATAAGGCTAGCAGTTCACTGCATTAGCATCCGACGTGTCTTAAGTCAACAAAACGCTAATGTAAGAACGCGGCCGCTTCGGAAGCGACTATCGTGCTGTGTATGGCCTCAACGCCAACTTTTTGTTGTGAGCACAAAATGTACAAATGAAATGAGCCGTGTACTGAGCCCCTTAAACTATACGGCGCGCGCGACCACGACCGACCTCACAGGGCCAGTAAATGTGCGCACTTCCTGCTGGAGACAAGCAAGCCCGCTTAGCACCACTCCATACGCCTTGTGCTCGACGGAGAGGGCGAGCGCGCTTCATCTCTTTCGAGTCGCCACCGCCGGCAGCGCTCGCGCGCTTTCACTTTCACATAGAATATAGGACGCGCCGGGAGACATTACTGATTTTGACTCTATACAGAGCATGGCGCGACGCTGACGGCGAAAATGCGCCTGGGGTGTCCATATAATTGCTTTCGCAATAACAACAGTGATACTTACTCTAAACGCGTTTACATCACGGAACAACATTATTAAGGCGAAAGCCTTTAATGTCTCATACTCGCGGCATCCATCGTCCGTCCTTGCCCTGGAGCGGTGCCAGCAGTGGTACCGTTCTCCCCCTCACAATCGCTCAGCAAGCACGTGTTGACACAGCGATGCATAGCAAGACTTTGAGCGTTGCGCAGCTGTTGCGCACCGCGGCGGCGGCGTCCGACGGCGGGGTCCGTCCGTGCCCCTCACACTCTCTCAGCAATCACGTGATAGCACAGTGGCGCGCGCGGCAACGCTCCTTCATCAGACGTCTCGTTGCAGCAGTCGAGTTAGTCGGATGGCTCCCAAGCGGCCCGGTGATGATTCCACGGCAAGCGGTTCGGAGAAGCACCCCAAGAATGTGGATTCCTCCGATACCATGGCATAGTCCATCGAATGGCCACAGGCTTTCGCCCAGCACACTTCGGAATTTACAAAATGTCCGTCAATCTTTCTTGTTCCGTGGTGTAAACGTGCAGAGCGTGAACGCGCGCTAGCAGCTGGCAAGTGTTCGTGAAGTCCAGTCGGCTTGAGAAGCTCAATATGGCTGTTGTGGCCTTATGCATGCAAGTATGTATAGGCCAAGGTGCCAGGATCTATTTCTCCTAATGTGGTCTTCAATCGAGGTGGTCGAGGTTAACTTCTATGGCGCATCGTTGACTTGTGATCTTTGGGATGTGGCACAGATATGTTCAATTGTCTCCCCACTGCCGCATAAGCTACATGCATGACAAAGAAATAGGAACGACTAATCACTGTCTGCTATGATAGCCATTTCTTCCCCCAAAGAAACATAAAAAGTAATGTTTTTCTTTCCGACTTCATGATAAAAGGAACCTACTGCTTGCAGCTCGCTCTCTCAACCGCAGGCGCATTCTCTACGAGTCGTGGTCGGCTCATTTAATACGGCCAAAGACAATTTAGTTCCCGCAGCCTCCAGCTTCTGATTAAACTTCGCGCTGGGGCTGCCGTCTCACCCGCGAGTCATCTCTGATCCCCGAAACGCGCAATAAGTTGGCTTACGAGAACAGCTCGTGCTCTCTTTTTGTTTCTCCTCCACCGCCAGAACAGCGCGACGCTGCTGCTTCCTCATTGACATGTTGCTGCGAGGCAAAGCCTGCGGTCGCTGCAACAATGACAGTCTGCTAGAGATTACGTAAAGGCAGGAGAGTGCCGCCACGAGAGAGAGAGAGAGAAAGCCAAAAGAAGGAGGGCGAGGAGGAGGATGAAAATGCCGACTCTGCGATAAAACCGAGGCGGTCGATACAACGTGAAGCTGAACAGCGCTCCCTACAACGCTGCTGAAACAGTACGTCTTCCGTACCTCGTCCACGTCTCTCTCTCTCTCTCTCTTTCCCCCTCTCTCTCAAGCAGTAGGCGATGAAGACGTCATGAATTTAGAACAAATTGTGGGACGCGAAGATTTTCCGTGGATTATGAAGTGCGTTTCGAAACTCGTTCTTGCATAAAAGCCGTACTGGAAGTAACGCGAATTTCGGGCCCTAAGCATTGGCTGGTAATCGATAGCGTTGTTTTCGCAAGCCGTGCAGGTAGCAGACGTATATCCGAGGCTAAAGAACATGCAACCACACATAGACGCCGTTTAGCAGTGCAGCCAAAGTGCACTTTCGTAGGCGGATTTTTAAAATCTAACAGCGTCCATTTTGTGTTCGCCTAAGACGGCTCGAAGGCGAAACCCTTTTGGTGTTGCATTTCAATATGCACCTTACATCACGCGCACGCCGTTTTTTTTTTTTTTTCATTGTTTAGTCATGCGATACGAGGTAAACGCGCACCCCGCGAGCCACGAGGCAAGAGGCGCAGGGAGGTGCCTTTTTGTACGATTTCAAGTTTTTTCTGGGGGAAAAGAGCGGTAGTATACGTAATGTATATCGAAACTTTATTGATCGAAATGTGAAAACTGTTCGCTTAATTGGATGCGCTGTGATCATGCGCTGTGGCAATTTATGTCACCGCGGTCCCGGTTAGTCGATTTCCGTTTTCTAAGATTCCACGAGACATCCATTCCCTGTAACGAAGTCAACAGGCATACGAGTAAATGTTAATTTTAACATAAAGCCCCGCTTTCTATGAAGGTTTCCGCTTCTACTGCGGCCTGTTGCCAACTTACATACGAAAGTCTTCGTAGAAGAGACGTACGTTTTCTCTTATTAATTCCTCACGCTGTTCTTTTTTTTTTCTTCCTTAATACGGCGAGATGCAGGCTTACGTTTATGCTAGCAACGACGTTTTTCTGAATGTGTTTCATAACGCGCTACTCATTTTATGTGGTGCGCTGCCGTCACCCGTCACCGCCAAAGCGTTAGTGGCTGCTAACGACTCCATAACTGTAAACAGGAGCGCGCATCGCATGTCGTTACGAGTTCCACATTGCGCGGTCTGTACGATGATGCTGCCGTGAAAATGCTTCCAGGTTGCTCCTTCTATATGAAGTTATATTTCCGCGCCACTTCGAGCTGTCACAAGATCCTTAAACAAACGTACGATGTCATATAACGCACTGTGCTTCGCACAGCCAGCCCGCCTCAATGCTCAGCTCCTGAGAAAAGCGGGGGATTCTCGCTAAAAAGTAAAAAAAAAAGTCACAGTTTCGCAGCAAGGGCGAAGCAATGAATGCGATCGCAAGAAACTAATATTATACGATTAAGGCGAGAGCAAACAGCGCTAAACACTGGACGGAGAAGAACGACAAACACAAGCGCTTTGTTTAGCGATGTTTGCTCTCGCCTTAATCATGTACCAACCAGCCCAGTTAAGCACACTCCTGCAATATTATACGAAGTGAGGCTCGCCAACGGATACTCTCAGTTTGAACAGCACTCCTGTTGAAAAGGCGGCCGAAGCAGCGAAGGAAACTAGCGTGCTTCAAGTGTCGAGCTGTGACACTTGATAGTTCGCGCTCATCTTCTGTTTGTTCGTTTAGCGGCGTCCCTTAAGCTCGAGTGACTTTCGTACGCTCCTTAACATGAGCGCGGACATCACGGTGAAAGCTTGAAACATCCCTCTTCCCCTCACCACGAGAAAACCGCTCGAGTAGACAGCGGAAGGGCAAGGTTCTCCCTGCGCAAATATAAGAAGCGAGCGAGCTCGCCGACGCGCTCCTCGCGCCATCTCGCTGGTAATGAAGAAACGCTTATAAGCGCCTGCCGTCGCTGAGTCCTGCCATCGGTAAAGGGTGTGTATATAACGCTCGCCGTTAGCTACCTGAAAGATCTGCGCTTTCGGGCGTAGTGGTTAGCGCCACGCACGGGGGACTGTAGGTCGCTGGTTCGATTCCGCGCTTCGGAAGCATTTTTCTGAATTATTTTTCTTTGGGACTTAGATATATATGCATACTTATACATATACGGTGCATGACGACGGCGACGCAAAATCCAGCCGCGACTGTCCATATAATTGCTATCGCAATAAAAAAATCTTGGCAAGCGTTACCCGGGCAAAGAAAACGTGTATCTTACATGAACTTGTGTCTATTGCTTTGCATCGCGGCTTAAAAGAGGCCTGTAAACATAAAGAAAATAATAATGACGTCGCATGCCCGAGAAAGCACACTGGGTACTCTCGCAAATGGAAATGTGTTTGCCTTTTACGCACGTTTTACACTCCATGACTGCAGCAGTTAACTACGTTGGTTATGATACTTTAGGTAGTCGCTTTAACGTACGTAGTTTTCTTTTTTTAGTTGCATTCACCTCGACTTTCCGTGCGTGTCGCTCTTGTTTACTCGAGTCTTAGCAGCCTGCGATTGCGACACACTGTCCTATGACATATATAAATTAAAAAAAAAAGATCATTAAGAACCCTGTATGATCGGCTTGGAAAGCCAAGGATTCATCGCTTTACTGATGATGCCAAAGTCCAGGAATTCACTGGCTGGAGTTAGAGCGCAGTAAACTCTCGAGAAAGACGGCGCCACAGACAAGTAAAACTCACAGGCAGTGTACGCGTGAATAGGAGTACAGAGCTACAAAAATGTCAGCCTCTTTTTCGCTAGTGCACTTACTTGTGAAACACTTATTAGGTTTCAAACTAATAGCTTTTCGGTACGTATCGCAACTTACTGTTTGTGTCCGCTGGTCCGCCACGGTGGATCATTGGTTGCGGTGCTCAGGTGCTGACCCGAAAGTTGCCGGTTCTATCCCTACCGCGGCGTTCGCATTCCGATAGAGGCAAAGTGCTAGAGGCCCGTATGCTGTTTGATGTCAGCGCACGTTAAAGCACATCGTGCGGTCGAAATTTCCGGAGCTCTACACTACGGCGTGCCTCATAATAATGTCGTAGTTTTGGCACGTAAAACCCCCAGATATTATTGTTATTGTCTTCATGATTGGTAAAATTGGTCAATTGATTGAATTACTTGGAGAGTATCGGGCCTCGAACATTTTCCCTGTCAATCATTGGCATAGCCAAAAGAGCGGTTTGGGGGGCTCAAACTTAGGTTTGTCATTAGGTTTAGGTTGAGTTATTTCTTATTTTTCAGTAAATTATTTTATCGCCTTACGCCAAGCCTTCTCTCGAAGTCGCATCGTTGTCTGGGGCGGTAAATCTGCCATGAGTCGATCAGCCAGGGAAAAGTTCAAGGAATAAACTTGCAAGGAAGATGTATTTCATAAACTCTGATATATCCTAAACGTATACACGAGAAACCAGCTGCTCCAATCTAAGCGAAATCATTCCCAATGCTCCAGATCAACATAACGTATGTGTATAAACTCGAGCCCCATACTCGCCACTTGACCCCCCCCCCCTCCGTGTTCTCATTTCCTTCGTTGTGCCCTGGGGCACCCGATTTCCCCACATGCCTTGCTTTTCTCGCACTAAGTAAGCGAACGAAAAAGTCAGAGATTGAGGTTGGCAGCACCGTTATCGTTATGTATACACGGGCTACTAACTGGCGAAACTATTCCGCCACCCAGAAACCGTCTAATTTGCGGTGCCTGCTCTATGCTACTGCGGCTGTCGCCGTCTATTTTGGCGAGATTTACGGCATCGTAAAGCGAGCATTCAGTCGGGAAAGCTATGGCCTGCTCGTGGAACCGCGTCTGCCCCATGTTTTCCCGACACCGGCCAACTGGGAGCAACGCACTTCGTTTACCTTTCTTTCTCCACTTTTTTTTTTCGCGACACCGACTGCAACACGTTGACCCTGTAACGTGCGGGTCTTAACACGCCTCGCTCACGAAGCATTTGCTTTTGGACGAGGCGAGCAAAACTGGAAGAAGAGGAGGGAGAGGAGGACTCGAACGCAGGGTGTTACACGAGAAAATTACCCCGTACGCCCGGCGAAGCCTGCGGTAGTGTAATAGACCGGCGGACCATGGCTGTCGTTAGTACACTACATGCTTTCGTCACTATGCTCTGACCGGCAGAGCGGAGATGCAGCCAAGAATGGGGAATAATGGCCTCTTCGTTGAGATGCGCGAGACTAAATGGGAGAGTCTCTCGGGCGCTTCGGCAAATATTGGCCCCCATGTTTCTGACGCGCAAACCCTAATCCAGCTTCCTTTGGGTTGGTACATCGAGGCAGCGTGTATCCTGTACATGGAGCGATAGCACTGGTGATAGCGGAAGCGCAGCTGCTTTCCTTTGCCCAACTCAGTGCACTAAAGGTGATCGCATATGCCCTGCCTGCGTTTCTAGCAATCGTATCCGCAGAAGCAATTCAGAACGCCGCTAGAATTCCCGAACAAGCAAGACACGCGCATCCAATAGCAGATATACTCAGAACTTCTTCCACGTGAGGTGATACTAAAACTTTTGCCTTCCGTCGTTTGAGGCTTTTTTTCGTACAAGACATATCAGATCGTGTTCTCTATTTTCACTAGGAAAAAATTAGCGCAAAATGACACAAGAACGAGAAGGGAGGACACAACACGTGCGCTAACTTTCAACAAACAACAGCGCACGTGTTGTGTCCTCCCTTCTAGTCCTTGTGCCATTTTGCGCTAAATTTTTCCTAATGTCTTACCAACAAGGCCGAGTTTGTCCCCTATATCTTCACTTTTTGGCTATATATCGAACCTAACTAAATGCGTAAACACCAACAACAAGCCTCCCAAACTTCCGCTTCGTACTTCCGAAACAATCAATCCATCTTTAACACCCGTATCACACGGGCACTTTTGATCGCCGTCAGCGCCGATGTGAATTGGGCTAGATCCGGTAGAGGAGCTGCCAAACGGCAACATTTATCGTGATCAGGCCTGATCAGCATCAAGGAGATCGCGATCTGCGCATCGCGATCTGGCGCAGGGATGACATTTGGCTGACGTCTGCGCCAAAATCGTTCTGGATTAGGCTGTACTGTGTAGCAGCGGCCAACTTGTTCATCGCGATCAAGAAGTCCTATCCAGATCAGCCATGATCGCGATAAAAAGTGCCCATGTGACGCCGGTATTAGGGAATACTTGAAGGAAGCGTTCAGATGACATCACCGTTCGCACTGTTACCTTCAGGCACGAAAAATATGTTCAAGACAAAGCCTGCTTAGCGAGGCACGATACATTAGACCTTATTCGAAGAACCATCCTCGCCAGGCTCGAGAAAAAGATCGCAGAAGACTGTAGGGAATCGAGAAATGCACTCCAGCGTCTAAGAAAGCTGAGCAATGGTCGATTTTGCAAATTGCGCCCGCGCTGATTGGTTCGTACAAAAAATTGGTGGCACCACGGTAGGCGCATAGCGTTAGTCATAGAGGGATAAGAAATGGCACTTTAATTAACTTTGTCGGGCTCAATATCAATGGCCGAATGGAGGGACATGTGGAATCCCTCTATCGAATGCGGCCGGGTAACTCGTCGGCCGCCAAGGGGCAGTAGGAACGGATTTGTATAGAGAGCACCTAGCAGCTTGTAACAAGTGAAATAAAGCATTGTAATCGATCCTACAAATTACACCGGCGTTTCAGTTAGTGATGTACTTCAGTGCGCCGTAAAATATAGCGTTTTGTTCAAAAAGTAACACTGGGAGGACAGTTCATTGCTGACGTGGGTTGGCTGTAGCATATATCAAAATCCGGGCAGCCATTTTGCTTACACGTATACATTTCATCAATATGTACGCAATATGTACTGGAATATGTACGACCAAATAATTACTGTCCTACCGCCAGCGTTTGTTTGAGTAAAATATGTACGTAAAATTATTTACATACAATGTGTACGTAAATAATTACAGCCCTGCAGTTAGCGGTTGTGAGTTTGCAAACTTTGCAGACGGTAAAAAAGCAGCAATGGGAATGTCCAGGCTAACCAGTAACAGCACAAGTCAGCCAAAGTGACACTACATAAGGGGACAGGCGAATAAAGGACGTGTCAGTGACATGTGGAAGTGGCTAGCGTAGTGATGTCGATCGTTTTGTCATGGACCTTGGTTCGGCCGCCGCTGACTAGGAGCGAGAATGAATGTGGTGAGACGTGTTGGAAGCGCGCGCTTCCTATTGGGCAAATAAAATATAGTCGCAGGAGGGAGTAAACGAATGGAGATATGTATGCGTTGTCACCGCACCACGAAGAGGATAGAATCAAAGCGAAGCTCTTGATAAGCGTACTTGTCACCTAACAGGGAGTATGCTAGCTTGCTAAGACAATTACATAGTGGCTTATCAAATTCACTGCACAAAACAGCCCGCTATTACGTTAGGCTTGCAGAATAGGATTGCAGAAGTGAATTTGAACCAATAAATGTGCGGTTACATCATCAATAACCGTTGAGCTCAAAACGAGCTGATATAAATTGGCGTGGCTTTTTAACATGTTGTACGTATTCAATACAATTGCTACTATTTTTAACGGTGTTTTACCATTTCGTATCTGCCGCTCGAATGTGATTAGGAGACAGCAGGAAAAGCTGTGATTCCATTGGCAGCCATCTTTACCCTACGAAACCCCAGTCCTAGTGTAAAATCTACAATTCGGCGCAAAACAGATGACACCCGATTCAGGCTGTTTGGCGATCTACTTTTCACATTTACAAAAAGTGGCACTTCCGATGAAGGCAATGAGCGAAAACAATAGGGTGTCGTACTATATATGGCCTGGTGTTTATGAAAGCTAAGCTAACCAAGATAGATAGATAGATAGATAGATAGATAGATAGATAGATAGATAGATAGATAGATAGATAGATAGATAGATAGATAGATAGATAGATAGATAGATAGATAGATAGATAGATAGATAGATAGATAGATAGATAGATAGATAGATAGATAGATAGCAGTCAAAATTTCTTTAACATATCATAAATTAGGGCAGTCGTCAATGTGTCGGCTAGCTCTTAGAGAACTTGCGAAATTTGGCGCTTACGCTTACTGTATGTACTTTTTTCTTAAGCGACATTCACATCGTGAAAAGAAGACAAGAGAGAGGTCGGTTAGTGTCAAAATACATCATAAAATTTTATACCAAAGAGAAGAGACTGCTTGCGCCAGCAAGGCAATTATGGCAATGTACTCGAAAAAGTCCTTTTTTTAAGGAGGCTATATTGACAGAGTCATTCTGCGTCATGCATTGTCGCTAGTGCGTGTTCGAGGAAGTGTTCATCTGTTGGTATCGTTTGTATCGGGGATCGCCCTTAAATAGTAGTATGGTGTTTTGCTATCTGCCTCTCCTCTCTGTCACTTTCGAGATGCGAATTTGTCTTGAGTAGGAATACAAATATTTCATTAGGAGGTGTTCCTGGAACCTACATTTCGACAGACCGCCTTGTCTTTTTTTTTCAAAGCAGCAACTGCCTAGTTTAGCGCGCGCAAATGTATGCTTGCTACACCCCAACCCGAACCCCAAAAGGCAAGGAGCAGAGGGCTAGCGCAACAGCTGGAAAAAGAGGGAGGGTGGTGGGAAGGGCTTTTGCTTCGTTGTTATCTCCAGTAAGAAGATTGCACAAAATCGGCTAGGTCACCGCTATACACATTGCGTATTTGCGAAATGTTTAGTCTATTTATCTACGAAAAATTATAGTTCAGATTAGCGCTGATGTCCCATTTGAGTGCCAAATTTTGATTCTGATGCCTGAAAGGTTGATGTGCCGTTTCGATGCTTGATGGCTCCGAGAATGGCTTTTTGAAAACGATTCGGCTTCCCCTTCAAGAGTAGAACGCAATAGCGTAAGAGGGCCCCGAGCGCATCGCCCTTAACCATGCTGCAAGGAAAGGAACGTTCGTGCACGTAACAGCAGCCGTTTCAAGCTATCCTAGAATGCCTACTGGATGTACAGTTGCGAAGTGCCCACTACGCCTCTCTCTATTTGTTTCTCTCTCTTTGTTTCATTTTACTTTCTCCTTCTGTCTTGCGCTCAGTTTTTTTATCTCTTTTTTGTGTCTGGTTCTTGCTATCTCTTTCGCTCTCTCTCTATTTGTTCCCTTTTACATTCTTCATGACGAATGCTTACAAACTGGCTCAACATATGGTGTTTTATTATACTTTTGGCATTCTTTCCTGAAAGCTTTTTAACTGCTCCTAGGAGAAATTAAAACGAGAAAATAAAGCTAAACAAGCCCAGTCGAAAAATTCCAAAAGCCTCTGGGTCTGTTGCCAAACGGGCTAACTGATGACCGTTAAGGTAGCTCTTTTTTTTTTTGTTGCTGCCGTATTGCTCCGTTGGTCGACATTCTCTAATATTAACGCAGCTCGTGTAACCGCGCAGGGTAGCTACAACAATAACGTCCAGTCTTAATATTACATATGCTTTTTACCTAGCTATAGTAGCCCATAAGAAAGATTTTCTTTTCGTTATCGATAGTCGGCATCAAAGATTCACAACATACCATTCCATTCTGCTCGTATTTTGTGCTCTTTTGACACAGTAAAATCACGCAGTTTGTCGTAGTTAATGATCCACCGAAAAAGTTAAACATTTAGATGCCTCTGCGTGCGACCGCTCAGGCATGGTCGTTTCGTAATTTTACTAAGCATTTCGAAAGACTGATTCTACAGCACATTAATAGATGTTTTATTCAACGTTATGGACTAAAGGATTTCACGATTCTCAAATAAGTTACTTTTTGTAAATGTATGTGCAGCACACTACACCAATGGTGGCAGCTTGTCATACGCTTGTCTCTTTATTCAAATTCTGGGATTTTCATGTCTCACCCCACAGGTTTAACGATGTACAATTGCTTGGCTTATTTAATAGCTCACACTGCTCTCTTGTCGAGATTCTGCGAAATGTTCCATCGTGGCGACCAATCCTTTATTCCATATTCCGGGGAAGTCAATTCGAACATGTCTTTAAGCTGCACAGTTTAATACTTCCAGCTGCTGCATTTCAAAGGTCACGCTTCTTTATGAATATGAAACTCTTTCGGTGACTGCCATGCAATGTGCACGTGATAAACCGTATTCCAACTAATTACGTGTAATTTTCCTCCCCTATGCAGCTAGCAGATTTTATATTCTTTCAGATAGCGCTTCGCGCAGATCAGTGCCTTATCGAAATAATACATGATCATATAAATTAGATGATTAGTTCTATATCAGATCCTTTTGCTCTGAGGTAAAACTTTGTCAAGGCAAACTCCATCTAAGTTTGTCATTTCACGCATCCGTTAGCAATTCCTATGTCTGTATAATAGCCGGAAAGCTCTCACACGAAGGCCACTGCGCAGTGCCAATATGGTAGCCATGAAGTGAGTTTGAAAAAAAAGAAAGAAAATGCACGAAATATTTATAGCCTGTGTTTGTACGGAATACCCGGTGACCGCAGACGGTGGACCACAGCAGTGGCAGTGGTAACGTCTTATTTTTTTGTTTTTCAGGGATAATTAAAAGGGCCATGGACGACAGCACTAACGCAACTGCTCCTGTGTTTTTTTTCACCTGTAAGAAGGGTTCTATTGTTAGCTGTTCGATGCACAATCTTATGGGAAGATTCCAAAATAATCGGAAATTTTCCCTGGACATTCGAGCGCGGTTTGCGCAAAAGTAGTAGTTACACGTGTAACGGGCGGTTGTGTAAAAAGTCACAGTTTCGCCGCAAGCGCGAAGCAATAAATGCGATAGCAAGAAGAGTGGCCCGTGATGGACGCGCTGCTACGCTGCAAAAACATCTGCCCCCCGGCAGCAACTACCGCGCGTGTACACAGCGGAAGGGCAAGGTTCTCCCTGCGCAAATGTTAGAACAAGCGAGCGAGTTGGCCGACGACTTTTAAATGCGCCCGTTGCGCTGATCTGCGCTTTGTGGCGTAGTGGTTAGCGCCACGCGCTGCGAAGCGAGAGGTTGCTGGCTCGATTCCGCGCTGCAGAAGCATTTTTCTGAATTATTTTTCTATGGGACTTTTCTATATATATATATATATATATATATACATATAATACACATACGGTGCATGACGGCAACGACGGCGACGGCAACAACCAGCCGAGACTGTCCATGTAACTGCTATCGCAATAGAACAGAAAAAGAAGCGCGCGTAGTATTACGTCCTGGCCAACGCGAGAAGGTGTCGTAAAGTTCAACTCTGACTACTAGGCGTAAGTATGAAACATAGAAAGGAAGCCGGAAAGCTCCCAACATCAGACGAAAAGACGGACTGTGCCGGGTAAACTCTAGGGAGCAGCAAAGGCGACAGCCAGGGCTAACGAAACGGTAAGAAGAGCTTCAGAGGTTGAGACAGCAAGGGGCATTCGCAGCCTTTGCTGCTCACGACGCAGTATCCCGAAGGACAGGGCTTTATTTGACACGCTAAAGTCAATAGGAGCGCTATAGCTGCGGATCTAGGAACTTCGGATACGTGTGCTGAGACTGCTATATGTCACCTTTATTTTCTTACTTTTGTACATACGTAATCCCGGCTTTAGAAGGTGCACAATCGCGCCATGTGTTTCTTGTGCTCGCCACTGCTTCTGCGTCGGTGAGATGGTCAGGTGCAGCAACTGCACTATTCTCGAGTTTGGTGTGTCTGAAACCAATATGTTGAATGCTCTTGCGAAGTCATTGTACGGCAGCTTGTCAACATTTATCTCATCCCATACTGGCAAGTATTTCTTCTTTTCTTTCGCGTAGAATTAGGCTCCGAGGACAAAAGTCTAAGCCCTGTTTCGACCGTACGAAATATCTCTCTTGGCTTCCGCGGATGAAACAGCTACATAAAAAAAGCAGATTTCCACTATTACCCGAAACTTCTTATTTTTCGCGTTTTCGATTCTTCGAAGCAGGGGCCTAGAGGAGTTAACTACCATTCAGCTCACAGAGTTGATCATTATACTTTATTTGCCATTTTTCGTAATCCTAATAAAAAAGTGTGTCCAGGGGTGCACTTGGACCAAACAATTTGTCAAGAAATAGTCCTTGTAATTCGTACGCTATGTCTACTGCTGCAGCTCAGATTAAGCAGATGGACAGGCCCTCTCAAACAAACTCATCACCGAGGCCTGTCACTTAGCTAAACTCTCACAACCATCATTTGGTCTAAGATTCCATAAAATATCAGAGTTCAGTTGTCTCTGTGTGTCTTTATATGCTCAATTTCTTCTTTCCCATCACGAAAAGCGCTGCAGTGTATTCCATATGCTGCTGATGAAGCACATCATACCGACATTCAAAAAGAGTGCTATGTTGACATTTAGAATCACCGATGGTGTCAGTATCTATAACTCATAAATAATAAAAGCGCATCGAAGCAGTTGCTTTGTTGAGCTCGATGTCAGTGGTTCGATACGGCCCACCACAGCAACATTAAAGAGCTGAGTGGTGTCTGGAACTAAATCTTCTCGCGCACGTGAATAAACAGTGGTGACTTTATATGATCATACGTTCTTTTGTTTCTGCAACTTACGTTTAAGCATCGCGTACGTAAAACGCAACCTTAAATTACTGTGCCTTTCGTGCGCAGAGCACCTAGATATAGCGTACCCAGAGGCGTACCAGTGGTGGCGTGCGATGTGAGCCTGTTCATAACAAACATACCATGATACACACTGCGTCTTCCATATCCACACATCGTCCTGCAAATGTTTACACGCTGCAAATGAACTGTCGCATTACTGGCGTCATGCAACCTTCGTCCTCCCATTATGAGTGAATGTTTTGATTCTCTACAAAGAGATTTCCAAAGATAAGGGGACTTATGAACAACCGTACCCCTAGACAAATGACCTTCTGTCTCATTGAAAGCACTAAAGATTTCACCGTGATACATCCAGATTTCAGCAAAGTACTTCCAGCATGACAAATACACATTAGACATTTCGCTACCACTATCATAACACCGCTTGCTTCCTTCCCTCTGAATTCTAACGTAGCTAAAAACATGTGCAGCAGATCAACAACGGCTGTGGTGTGCAACTTAGTTCTCACGGGATACCAAGATGAGCACATAAAGTAAGTAAAACAAGAAAAGCGTGAACTTTTAGTGCACGCGAACGAACAACTGCACGGAAGAGGCCGCATTGGAAAGGAGATATCTAGGTCACCGTTTTCTCGCGATTTCCTCAGTGAGTTGTTACACATCTCCAACTTCCACAAAAAGGGCGATTGATGCATCGAAGATAAAGGCAAGCCGATGTTCTCGGTCCTTACTTTCCACATTGTTTGACCTTCACAGAAGGGCGTCTATCTTTAACTTCTTCCTACGCCGTCGTCGCAAAAACGTGTTCCCGCTTATCGATTTTTCCGGTCTTTATACATGCCAGTTAGCCTCTTTTACTGTTTTTCTTTAGCGTATTTCGTTTGCCTTCCTTGATGAAAGTGATTCTTTCTTATGCTTGTCATTTCTTCTTGCAGTCTAGGGCACCTGGCCCCAAGTGTTCGCTCTGATGAGCCCGCAAAAATATATCTGGTAAATTACCTACAGAACTCCTGTTGTCCGCTTATTGTTGGCCATACGGGTGCCTTGGCCTGTTTTACTTCTCTTGTGAGAAGAGGATTCGGTACCTTATGTTACCTCATTCTCTCCCTATCCTCACTTGGTTGACGATTATCTGCTCTTAACTCCGTACAACAGCACTGGAAGTTTCGCGTGATTGACGAAACACTAAACGCTATAGTATGGTTTAACTTAGCTTTAAAGGAAACCCACCGCGGTTGTTTAGGAGTTATGGCACCTGACTGCTGGACCGAATGCAGGGATTGAATCCCGGTCGGGGCTGCTGCACTAAGATGAAGGCAAAATACTAGACAACCGGTGTGCGTAGATCTAGGCGGGCATTAAATAACCATAGGCTTTGGAAATATCATGAAACCTTCACTACGGCGTCTCTCATTATCATATCGTGGTTTTGGGCCGTAACAATCTCAACAGTTATTATAGTACAAAGTTTTGAACTGCCTTCATGGTGCTTCATGCGACTGTAGCTGTCAAACTGTCGCCGCAATGGGTTCGCCGACTTCAAGACTCGGGAACAATTTTTTTTCTTGTCATCATCAGCGAAGACACTATTTATTACAGCAGTGAGGTAACCTAGCGCACTGATGAACCGTTCTTTCAAGTTTTTTTTTTGCTGTTTTTCTTCATTGTGTATCTTTGCGGTTATGGTTTTCTCTTGAAACAATGTTAGAACGACGTGAAACGCTTATGCAGGCAACAAAGTTCCACATCTTTGGATAATCCTTGCAGTAGGATGTACGAAACAAGCGCGCAAAATCACCTTTTCGATTCAACTCAGTCAACTGAAGCCCAGCTTCAGCTTCGCAGGTACATGTGCAGGCACGTTGTAAAAAAAAAAATTTCGAACCTATTTTCTAACTATCAAGGGTACATAATCTGCTTTCGAAGCGAGATCGAGTGCCGCTTGTAGATTCTTCTTCCTGAAAATCAGATGAATTTCTTCTTGTGAACGGCAGCACACGTAGAGCGAAACCAAATATCCCCGATCCATTTCGCGATCTGCACTGCATGATTCTCTCTCCACTCTCAACATTCTCGTCAAAGTCTAGAGATCTTTAACAGCGAAGCTGTTTAAGGCGTCGGTAAGTTGTGATTCGTCGCAAACAACTGTCATCATCAAGGACGGGCCCGCGCCCTTTTCATTCTCCTTGGAGTGAAGCTCTTTAATCTATGGGTAACTTGTGCTCAGTCGTGCAACACTCCTCAGGTGGGAACGCGCCCCAGGAATCGGGCAAGTCCGATTACCGTTTACAGCAGGTGCGAGTGTCAAACGAAAACGAACAGGTTAAACAGAGAGAAAGATAGAAGGAGAGAGAGAGGGAAAGAAAGCGGTAGAAAGAAAGATAAAGAAAAAAGATGGTTGATTCATCCGTCATAGCAATCGTAATAACACGAAAGTAAAGCGTGCCCGTACAGAAGTAACTGAATGTTTACTGTACATTGATATATGAGAGTTTGTACAATGTATATTGATGTCTGGAAACTATAGGCACCGTCCACCGACCAGAGGGAGCTGGGTTGCTCGCACTGGCCTGTCCCAAGTTCGCTGAGATTGGCCGTTAGGGGCACGCAGAAAACAGACGCGCGAACGCGTCGCACGTGTTAGCCGCCAAACCTGTGTAGTCCGGCCACAGTCTGCCCACTACTGCATGGAGGGAGACGCGCGCATCGCGTTCCATTTTCTGACCGGCGCCGCCTCAAAGTTGCTTTTTTTATCAGCTAGACTGTGCGTTCTGGCACCCACTTTGATGCTTTGAAGCACCCACTTTGATGATTGGTGGTACATCTCCATCCTGACGACTAACCTCAATGTTAAATGATTGAACAAACCCTAGTGGTAGCTGTAGTAGTTAACGGTGAAAGCGTAATCAGAGAACGAGGTGTGATAGCCAGAAGAGCTTCGCATACTCGACGCAGAACTTGGTCGCCATTCTCCGGCAGGTTAAAATGTGATTGAACACCACGGCCGGAGTAGAGGGAAACGCAAAGCGCCTCGTGCCGCCCCGGTAGCACCGCCGTGATATTTCTCGGGGCGAGCGCGTGAGCGGGGAACGCTATGTTACAGCCAGGTGAGGCAGGTGCACGTCGCAGAGCTATTTTAGATGCGATGTAGCTCTTTGATTAGCCTGTGTAACGCTGTCCCTCCGTCCGCACAAACGCGAGGCAACGCGCTTCCCTCGGCGCAGGTGTCGCAGCGGTGCCAAGTAGGTCACGCCGCAGCTGGGCGTTGACGTCACGCTCCCCTCACATGCCTCCCTCGCAGGTGCGCGCGTACGTCACTCTCTCCATCACCCGCCGGAGCGCCCGCAGCTGCCGGCTCCAATGCCGGCTCGCCTCCAGTGTCTGCGTTTCAAACAAACGTTTACACCAGTAAACGCTACAGCGAGTTTCGCTTCAAACGAATCTTCCAGCGCTCACCGCAGCACCCGCGTTAGCGCCGTTCAACCCGTGACGCCACCCGTGCGCAACGCTGCTGCTTCGCATCCCGGGTTCCCTTCGGGAACATGGTCCAATTTTTTGGTTTGGATTAGGCCGACGCTTTTACGACGCTTGGGCTCAGATCGGCACCTCGCGGTGTGTTAAGGCACTGACAAAATAGAACTTCTTTGAAAACGCGCCGAATGGGACGGACTTGTCATAGTTTCATGCAATACTTACTAGAGGGAACTCTGGCGCTAGTGTCTATGGGAGCTGCAACGCATGGCGCTTCAGCCAGCATGGGAACGATGGGTAGTAAACAAATTTGTCTAAACTTCGCTCTTTCGGCTCCGTTTGGCTCCGCGTCACCTGCATCCGCTTTGTCGCACAATAAAGTTCAGCAAAAGTCAGCAGTTTCACTTCACCACTTTAACTTACTTCTTTAGGCTCCCCGATTCAAATCTGGTCACGAAGTTCACAACGATCCATTCTTTTATCTGAAAGATAACCAAAACATAGCAATAAACAAAGCCACAAGTCAGTTCGAAGCTCACTAGTACGAAGACTAGGCAAATCCGTGTACTACCCATCATTCCCATGGTGGCTGAACGATCGCAGCGCCAGAGTCCCCTTTAGTTAATTTTAGGGAACTCAATGGGACGTACAACGCGTTGCAGGTGCTAATCGCGGAGGCCACAGTAATGAAGAATTATTTTACTTCACCGCTCCCAGAGGGCAACACCACCCCGCCGACCGGGAGAGTGGTAGATATAAAAGGCGCGTTTGTAAAGCCTCCAGAGTATCGTGACCGTGGCGCAGTGGATAGCGTGCCCGGCATCTGTTGTTGCGGACCGGGCGGTCGTGGGTTCGATGCCCGTGGACAAATCTTTTAAATGCGAAGCATTTCTTAGAGAACTTCTGCGACTTTGAGCATATCTATCTATCTATCTATCTATCTATCTATCTATCAAGCCGCCTACGACTTTGTGCTCTCCTGGTCGCTTGGTTAGTCCAATGTACAGGAAAATTGGTATGGCATAACATGCCTGTATGACGAACATCAATGACAAGTCATGACATGAAAATCATGACACGCATGTCATGCACAGGATGACTTACGTGTCACGCTCATGGTGCGCTGGCGGCCGTTTCGCTAGCTTTATCTACCCCGAAATTGGCATCTTGCGATGCGACTGTGTGATGAACATAAATAACACGAGTTAACGTGAAAGTCGTGACACACATGTCATGTACAGCATGACTTACGTGCCACGCTCATGGTGCGCTGGCGGCCGTTTCGCTAGCTTGATATACCCCGAAGTTGGTATTGCGCGACGTTACTGTGTGACGAACATAAATAATAGGAGTTAACATGAAAACCATGACACGCATTTTTCTCAATGACATATAAGTCGATGTACGCAGCTCTTTGCTGGCTGCTTCGCATTACATCGATTGCCACAATGCGTGGGATCTGCCGGCTTTTTTTTCTTTGCCATCTGATGATGTAAATTTTTTCGACTTCGTTTCCGTGACGGAAATACGTCACTGAAGTCTTGGTGGACCCCCGCATAAAACTCTTCCGTGTTAAAAAATGAAGAGACATAAAGAGAAAAAAGACATACAATAATAAGACAAGATACCACAGAGAGAGAAAGACAGCCATAGGAAGAATGAACAATAAAAAAGCAGATATTGAATAAGGGAAATAATGACAGAAAGCTATTGAAGGACATAGGAAGACGTAGAAAAAGAGAGAACGAGATACAAGGAAACGGTCGCGAAAAAGAGATAGAAAAAACAGAGAGCAAGGCAGAAAGAAAGAAATAAAGAGAAGCAAATAGAGAGAGGAAAGAATAAAGAGGAAAAAGAAAGAGACAAAAAGAAATGGAAAGGAACAAATACTGAAAAGAGATACAAGAAAGAGACAGAAAGACAAAGAGAATAAAGAAATTTTAAAAAGTCAGTAGAAACAACGAGGGACATTCAGCTGCGCTCTTCCTTCAGGCTTGGCACCACTAGTGTGAGGCTGCCATAATTTTTTTTGTATTAATAATTTTTCTTGATTGCTTTGAGTAAGTATTATACCAAGTTCCGGTCAAAATTGCAATCATGTACTGCGGCAATCGTCATTGTAATCGTCCCCTCAGGAACTCCAGTTCTTCTGCCTTCTAACTCAATCCTTCAGAACCGGTAGTTCTGAAGGATTGAGTAAGCGTGTGTGAGTATCTTGTTTTGTTTGCGTGCAACTTCGGGACAGCGTAAAAAAAATAGCAGAAACTTTTCGTGCGTAAGCATTTTTCGTAAATGTTTCATTAACATTTCATGGCGTTAGCCGACATTGTCTGTCTTTTAGCCAAAACTAGCGAACATTGCCTGGGCTAACCGCTACTGGTAGTATGTGAGTAAAGACGGTTAGTAATGCTCTATTTAAGCCAAGTGTTCTAGTTGAGTAAGGTGTTTTATGGCCCCTTTCCCTCCAAACTTCTCAACACGCCCCTTCTTACCCCTGTCCGCCACCCCTTCTCCCATTCATAGCCGGGAGCTCCCCACCAAGTTAGTGATGTTTTAGGTTCCGATCAAAAAGAGGACTGGAACTAGTTCTCCCATCTACTGCTCTGAATTGAGATTTCGAAATAGGGTGTTTGTGTCTGCCATTATTTTCTTTTACATATGTGAATTCCTCAGGAGCACTCCCTTTGCCTCACTGCAAAGATTGTCTCGGAGACTCTCATTAGCGTTTCCGAATGCTAATAATGGCACCCACTGATTGCAGCTCTCCCTTAGGCTTTTGCTTAATACGGCGCATTAGTGACGACCGAACGACTCATTTAAGGTGAGGGAACGGCGCTACGCAACTTTTTAATGACCTGCTTTGCTAAACTCGGAATACTTAAACGTCTGTGCTTTTAAACGCGACGTCATTCTTCATGCTCGGCCAATGAAATCGCGAGAAGCCCCCCACAAATATTCTGCTGGAATCTAGTATTGCGACATGCTTGCCGTGTATGAAAACAAAATCAGACAGAATTTCCTTAACACTAACTAGGATAGTTTGAAAGTGTTTGTTGTTTGGCTTTAGGAATATGGTGGTTTTATATCTTCATAATGATGTCCCGTCAAATGCGCACCATGGAACCAATCTGAAGCGAAGCTTTCGTGATATGACTATTGCCACGCCCACTTCTTTTCGAAGTTTGCAGTTTCGAAGTTTGCAGTCTCTCGGCTCATATAGCGATTGATGAAACCAGCACCAGCATGACACCGGTCGGAGTGACTGCTAATGCTAATACACTATTCAGGATAGTCCTGCATGCAGCTTCGTCTAATTGGCATTTGACAACTTAGCTGGCTTGCACTAGTGCGACCTTGAAAAAGTATAATTTATGAATGCATGTGTCGTTGCGCTTTCAATATTGGATTTGCGTGCAGATGGCGAATTGTGTTCTCTGTAGCATACACCAAAATAAATAAAATTTACGTACAATATATATAGTGTCATGTGCTCGTAGCGGTGAAGAAGGAAGCAGTTGGGCTGTTCGAGACGAGACTCTATATTTGACAAACTTGTGCCCAGGAAATGAAAAGTGAAAGTACTAGCAGTACACGCTGTACACTGATAGTGGCAAGCACTGTGATCGGTCGTCGAATAAACTGATCAACAGTATAGCACGTCGGCTTTTACACAAGTGGCATCGAAGCATCCATCTTTATCGCTGGTGGCTGCATTAGTTCCGGAATAAACTCTACGGCTCGCGTTGTGCGCTCAAGCTTATCAGAACAAGACGAAATAATCTGGAATGTTCCACATTCCGGCGCGGTGCGCGCAACGCAGTGGTTGCACGTGTAACGGGTCGGTTACATGAAAAATAGAAAAAGAAGCGCGCGTGGCAATATTAACGAAAGGCATGGCCGATGGTTCCATGGGACATGTCTTCCACTTAAGCAATACCAAGTTGAAATCATTAGTCTACCATCGCAAACATGCGTCTCTGGTTCTAATATCATATTTTGTAAAGTTTAGTGTATCTTGGGTGCTCATATAATTTGCTTGCACTATTCGAAATGCACGGCACAATAAGTTGCTTCTTTAGGTAAGTTTCGCCCCTCTGTGAAATGAAATACTACTGGCACAGCAATTTATTGCACCTGTCTTCTATAGTTCTCATTTCCAGAAACTTCTTACACGTTGGCGATGAAATCCACTTTTGTACTGGCAGTATTTTTCATATTATTGGCACTTCATGTGTTTCGTCGAAGCATATTCTGAATAATATGTCATGTAGAGACACGAGAAACGCGATGAGCATCCTATCTTAGAACAAAAGAAAAGTGCATGCTCGGTACTCTCAGCTCCTAGTGTATAAATTATATCCATTTAACAAAATAATTTTGATATCCGGCGTTTTCATTTAACCTGGGGACACTCAATATGTAGCTGAACTATTGGTGGGCGCTTGTTTCTAAGAACTTTCATCCAAATGCATTTTTCTTCACAATCAACCATTGACAATAACTTCGGTTCAGGATTCAAGAAATTTCCCCTTCCCTCAACCCTCTCCTGCCCATTATGGCTGTGTCATTGCCTTGAGATTGCGCAAGCTGGGTTCGCAGTTATACAGAGAACCTCGAAGCCAAATAAAAGAGACGAAATAACGTGCACATGCAATACAAAGCTTGCCTTATAGCCCATGTTAAGCAATTAGTGTTCTACGGCAGAGATGATTGCGTTTTTTGCGTGCTGACCAGCTTCTCGTTAGCAAATCACTGCCACAGCAGAGACATAACAGGCGAGATTGTATGTAGTAAATGCGACGCCGACGTTTTTCCGCTGACAAGTTGCTAGAAAGTTGGAAATGATGAGTAATCACTTGCACAAAGGATATAGAAATACCCCGAAATAATTTGTGTCTCGATGAAATAAACGCAAACAAACTTACGCTATTCTTACTGAACGATTCCGTTCATTCGGACTTTTTTTTGCCTTGGGCGCCTTCGTGCGGAAACGTTTGAGCCAACTATGGCAACAATCCCTGCCTTTCGCAAGTAGCCAAACGATGGGTAATTTACTCGAGATGTATGGCTGTGAACGTGGCTGAAACATGTGGAGAGTCGCAGTGCTCGACTCTTTGTGAGTTGAAAGCGATCTGCTAGCCCTAATGACTCAAACGTTGTGTTTTCGACGGCATCGCTAGGGCTTTCCTATTTGCGCAGACGGCGTGTTCGGCTTCTTTGTGTAAATGAACCGAATAGATAAAGGGGAAACGTAGAGAAGCTTAAAGGTGCAGAATAGATCTCATTAGGAAGGCGAGATTTCAAGCACCCTGTGGCAGGCTTAATGGCCGCGCAATTAGCCGACTTCTCTTCCAGGAGAGCATCTTGTATAGAGAAAACAGTGTCGATACCATTGGGGATGTTTTGTTTTGTTACGCAGTTTTTTTTTTTTTTGAAAGGCACATCTACGCTTCTGTGATCTGAATAATTTCCGTTGTATTCAACTAGGGTTTCGGTGGCGGATTCCATGCCGGCCACGCATCCCATGCGACCAAGCCAATGAAAGTGTTCTCCTTTTGACAGGTACCTACTTTTGATGCATTTAACGAGAAGCGGAAACAATCATTCCTAAACAGTGGAATTTACTGTGATACTTAAAATGTCACTCACTCTACAATCGTTTATACCGCGGACATAACTTAAGAGGTGCACTTCCCCACGAAACCAGTTTTGTTTGCCCCCACCTTTGTTTGCCTTCTATCGCTCCTAAAGCGAATGTGACGCAGATATGCGAAATGAAAGCCCCCTCTTTCGCCGTCCTCGGATCACTTAAGAAAACGGCTGTTTCACGGGCAATGCCATTGTGCCCAAACGCCGCAATGGGAGTGCGAAAGAGTTTAACCCTACCGTTTTGTAAAACGTGCAACCATGACCGAAAAAAAAATGCGGCTCCCTTTCTATCCAGTGTCATTATTCAATTTCTTATAAAGCATTTTAATTAGAACAAAGGAAAATAAATAGAGAACTGTAGCCTTTATCGCAAATACGATAATTAAGAAGCCACTATTCTTGCTTTCCTCCAAAGCTGTCTTTTTTTTTCTGTTACGCACGCAAGCGAGTGCTGCGTGCGTAATATTTTCGCACTCATCGATAGAGCGTCATGTTGTTAAAGCCTGTGCGAGACTAGCTAATGTATTGTCAAAATGTTAGACATGGCTACCGTATCTTTGTTTAGGCGCTAACAAACATTCAACTGCAGTCGCCTTATTTCACTTTAAGCAAGAAATTCCAGGCGCCTTCTTCAATAACACCGTATTTTTTTTTTGCTCGTGAGGCACAATTCTTGTCACAATGCTTCAACGAATGAACTCGTAAGCGAACTTAATTTAAAGGCCAACTCCGGCGATTTTTCGAGGTCGATGGATCTCAGTGAAATTCGCTGGGTACGTTTCTTTGCACGTTTCCGTCATTTATGCCAAATTACAGGCTTGAGACATGCGCAGATTGTTTGCTAATGAATTTTAAAGATTGTCTGCAAACGCCCTCCTGGCTTCCCACAATTATTGGCAACATTGCGTCTGTGACGTCAGTGGTGGCAAGGCGGCGGAAGTGACGCAGCCGAGGGCACCGCTAACTTCGGCACTTAGGCCGCTACAGCGAGCGTCTGCTGTGCGCAAGGAGACAGACAGCGTTGGTTTGGCCGGCGCTTCGCTGGTCGTCCCGGCTGTCACAGTTTTCATACTCCGCGCCGGCGTGACCGGCATGCCTTGCACGACTTCCGGTTCGTTCGTTACAACGTCTACGTCATACGTAGACAGTACACTCGGTTGGGTTTCGGTTTCGGTGTTGCGTTTTTTTGCTTATTTAAAATTATTCTTCAATTTGCCGAGTATTTCTGCTATCGGGCCCGTAACAGGAGCGTCTCAGGAACATAAAAGCACCATTACTTCGACATGGCCAAAAAATCGCCGGAGTTGGCCTTTAAGCGAAAAAGCTTATGGGAAGTTGCATAAAATGTAGTTTATCGCTCCACTCTTGTCTGTGTCAAAAATGCAATGTTATCATGAATTCTCACCACTAAACGCTCCGTGAACACACTTCCCTCATAATTTCCGATGGTGGTCTGTATTATGAATGATTGGCACCGATTAATAATGCGGCGTTGCTTTTATGTCAAGCGTCTTGGCTCTGACGGGAGCACGTATCCTTAAGAGTGCGTTGACAGTGAGCAGCGTAGCAATAAGAAATCTCAACGTGAAAGACGCCGCAGGCCATTCTAGAGAGTGCTCATCTGCAAAGTGGATCCCGACATCTCTTTCCTTTGGCAGTAAAGTATGAATGTGACAGTAAAGGATAGGAAAAACACTTTGTAAGCGAGTTTCCTGGGATGGGGAACCAACCCAAGGCAGTAGATAACACGTAATGAAGGCAAGTGAGTCTCGTGGATGTCCTTCCAGTTGAACACCTACTTCCAGTAGCTTTGCTTAGTGAAAGCGTTATTACATCCGTGTTTTGTATTATTAAATGTCGTTGGGAAGAATTTATTAAAAGGTTAAGAGCAAAGCATCACATGGCTTATGAGGCGAAACATGCGACGTCCGGCGTCACAGCACCACGTGCTGGCAAGCGTCATAGAAACATTTTCCAAACGGCAGCGCACGTCTAAAACCAAAACAAAACAAAAAAAGCAGACTGCGTGTATGCAGACATCCGTTAGGAGGCACCTGATGGGGTGAAGGGATAATGAAAAACGGATCTAAGCACAATGCTGTAGCAAGGCCTAGTGGGTTGTTGTCGGCCTCAAAAGCACGCTACACGAGAAGCTAGAGAAGCCCGGAATGGTACTAAATGATCCAAGCGGCGTGAAGAAGCGTACTACTACAAGTTCCCACGTCGCCGACAACGCGATGAATTCAACAAGCCGAAGCGGAGAGACGGCAACGGGAGACAGAAGCCGAGGCTAAACATACAACGCGTCAAGAGGAAGCAGAACTCGAACGAAATGAGGAGGGTAGTGCGCAGCGTGTCGAGTGGAAGACAAAGTAAGGCAAATACAAAAAAAGTGAAGTATGCGGAGGTGTCAATCTTTAAGGCATCGGAGCTAGCGCTTTCTCCTTCAAGTCTTTCCAACTTTATACCGTATCTCGTGGGAGTGTGACCGAAAGCCGGCGAATTTAAACTCATTTTTAGGCAGCAACATTGTAGGACGTTCGGAGCAGTGGGAGGCACAACTTGCCAGCTCGGACCCAGAGGTGAAATTAGCGCTTCTGAGTCAAGTTAGGCGAGCAGCGCAAGCCAGTGGGGCCCTGGACTTGGGGCCCTAACCAACAGGCTTCTGAGTACCCCCTTTTCTACCCATTCCCTCAAAATAGAGTTTTGTTCTTCTTCTTCTTCTTCTCAAAGATAGTGTAAGAGACTCCGTAAAATATTTGGGTCTCTTCTGATCTGAACACAGAGATTTGCGGGGACTAGTGGTATTCCTGGTATTGCATAAAGAAAATCCTGCAAAAAATTTTTGTACTCTATAACAACACTTCTACAAATAAAACTGTCGTTGGTTTGATACGTGCCCTCAGACTACGACGTGTACAAAGACTCCCTTGTTCGTATGATTTTTTTTGCGGATGACAAATATCTTGGGCTGATCAGCTTCAGCAGAATTAATATATCTTCATTCGCGCTTACGAAAGTATAGATATGAGGTCACCTATTTGCAGTTTGTGCAGAAATAAATGGAAGAACTTACTGCAACACCCATTCGTCCTTTTAACCATAACAATGATATCATGAAAGCATACTTTTTAAGAATTGTTATTTTAAGCTTTCACAATATCATTAGGCATATAATGAAAAGCTCCACATTTGCATGAAGTTTTGGTGTTAGCGCTGTAAAAGGACACAGCTGGTGAGCGCGTGCATGTTTGCGCAATAAGTCCAACGTTTCGGCACGTGTGATATATGCGGCCTGCTACACACTAAATCGCATAATCGAGCGCTTTAATTTTCACCTCAACCGGGTCTTGAACAGCAGTGCAGGTCTACCAGTAGACTTAGTACACGTCTGCGTGCTCTCATGCTGACCTAATGCGGCACGTGTGCGCCTATCTAACGAAGCGACTCGGTATAGGCCCTGTGATATTCAATTCTGGGTACTATTCATTAGCACGGCACACACGTGTCAGCGCAATTTATTGTGCGCTTCTTGGCGTAGAAGTATAATAGTGCAGGGAAGTTTACTACGACGAATCAATTTGATTAGATTCGATGCATTAGTATACAGCGCCATTTCTCCGTGACATGTCCTATTCTCAGAGGTCGATACGAAGTAGTACATGACTGAGTGCCGGAGAAGTTATCAATGCGACCTGCATCACCATGTTTCGTGCTAGCGTTCTTAGGTTCTGCGTGCACTGGAGAATGCTCTGCCGACGCTGTTCAGCTGACTTTGCTGTGTCGTTTGTGTGGGCGCTGTGTACCTTTTTTTCCCGGACGTAATAGAGTGCGTGCCTTTCGTTAGAGAGAGAGAGAGAGAGAGAGAGAGAGAGATAATAAAACGAGAGAAAGGCAGGGAGGTTAACCAGAATTGTAGCATCTGGTTTGCTACCCTACACTAAGGGGAGGGGGAATGGGAAAGAAAGGTTAGCGCTTCAATATGGTAATAGAGATGGTCGTCCGTGATGTGGAGAGCATTTCTCTTCACTTTGCTTATCCTTTATGCGTGAGCCAAACCAATCCACGCAAAATTTTGTGCTTCACGCGTGGTGGATGTGCTGCCTTTAGTAATGAGTTCGACGGCTCAGCTGGGAACGTAAAAACTTTACTCGCTCAATGATTACAAGAAGAAAAACAAAACAAAAAGAAAGCTGCACATAAAGATGTCAGCTACCTGGAGGCTGAAACACTCGGGCGTTTTTCAGAGATAATTCTGCATAAGCGTAAGTACAGGTTTCGCTTCTAGCGGTGGCGAGCTGTTCTTTTGTGATTTACTTTCATTTCCTCATAGCTCAGGATTCCGAACCTTCAATTAGAAGCAAGCAATCTTACTTGTCTAAGCTATTGGCTAGCTTCTTGTAGCTTTGCGACACAAACGTTGCACTTAAGGTATTCTCTCTTGTAGCGTGTAATTATCATAAGAAATCCGTCAGTGTACCTACCATGACATAGATTCTGAGATTTGGAATCATGTTTGTCGTATTTTTTTCTTACGTGTCTCCCTTTATTCAGTGCTGTTTCATCTCACTAGAAAATCGTAACTTGAAATAAATTCTGTCAGCAGTACTATTTTTGATATATGAGTTGATAAAATGTTATTCTCATTCTAATTCTCATTTCTTGCTTATTCTCATTCTAAGGCATAAAATACATTTACTACATCTATTATTGCCTCGCCACGGTTGTTTACTGGTTATGGTGCTCGACTGCTGACCCGGAGGGCGCAGGATTGAGTACCGGCCGCGGGGGCTGCATTTTTGATGGAGGCGAAAATAAATGTTTGAGGCTCGTGTACTTAGATTTAGGTGCACTTTAAAGAACCCCAGGTGGACGAAATTGGCCGATCCCTTCACTACGGCGCCCCTCATAATCATATCGCGGTTTTCGAACGTTAAGCCCCGGATATTGTTATCATTATCAATGTAAGTCGATACAAATTTTTCATTTACTTCGTTTGGGGTTGCTTAACTTGGAGGTCGTGCTCGTTGAAAAGAATTTCTGAAAGTGTGCTTGCATCGAGTAAACGGTGGCTTAGATGCGCAACTTGAAAATTCGTGCAAAAACGTGATTCTCAGGGCAATTTAGCAAAATTATCTCAGTTCGTGAAATATGCTTTCTCACTGCTTGTGCAAGCACTGAGAGTCACATTGTTTATTGAGCTCGAGCAGCAAATTTTCAGTAGATGCCAAAGGTGACAAACGATCATTCGTTTAACTCTAGAATGAACCTCATGGTTTAATGGCTAAACAAGGCGAGTCTACAGTAAATGACACGCATTTTAGTCTTCAGCTATAGTCACAGCCACTGATTCAGCCTGGGCACGCATTTTCGCAATCCCTTGCTGGACTGTGCCGCCAGAATGGACCGCTGATAAAATATTAAAGGTACCACAAAAAGCCTGCAATAACGCCAGCGGCGGTGTCCCCAAATTCACTCGTTCTATTAACTGCCGTTATAAATAGTCGCACTGACGAAAACTGCGGCTGTCAAACGTAGCGTGTCGCAAGCTGACTTCTTCCCGCTTCAGTTATACGGGATCCAGGAAAAACTTTTGTCAACATGAAAAACAGAACTAGCTATAAGTGAAAGAACATGATCTATAAAGCGCGTGTGTGCTCAAAATACCAGCCGTCAATATGTCACCGCCAGGAACTTTCAAACACGCTTAAATTTACGATGCTCGATCAGGCGATCTCTGTTCAGCTCCATGTCCGCTCATTCGTGAGTTGGTTGGCTGAGGTTTACGAAAATAAACATTCAAGACGACGATATCGCCGGTCCCTTCGAACTCCCTAAGCGTATTCTTCTCGGCGACTGGAATCGTCCTTCAGTAATTTACGTTGTTATGCTTGGAGACTATTATCCTCCGTTGGACGCATTCTTCAAATGAAGCTTATTCCATTACACGGTCTTATGTGCGGCCTCTTTCATGATGCGTTATTTCGAAATAGGGAATGTTTTTTCGTCAAGTAGGCTAGCCGAATGCAATGACTGAACTAATCATACAGCTGTAGTCCAATATTCCCTTCGTTGGGCGCGTGGTTACCTAACTTCTCATAATCCGTATCGTTTATTATTGATTTCACATTCTGTAGCAATGTCTTTGAGAATTATCAAGTTTCTTTCTCAATTTCAATGCGTCCATGTGCCATTGCTTTCGTTCCTGTTTTAGTTTATTTATTTATTTATTTATTTATTTATTTATTTATTTATTTATTTATTTATTTATTTATTTATTTATTTATTATTTTTTTAACCCTCAAGTCACAGGGGCATTTCACAGGGGAACGGTAATGTGCAACAATAAAAATTACAGCATATCCACGGGTGAATGATGAAGAGCTTGAGCGAAGCTCCTGAAGCAATCATGGTTACACTGTGAAATGTTCAGTGGTGTCGCCCAGCAGTAATCAAAGCGCTACACCGCTTTAATTATTTTTCCTTTTTCGTTTCTTTCTGCTTTTTTATTTTCTTTATTTTCTTTATTTTTTATTTTTTAATTTTTCTTATTTTTTATTTTTTTTATTTTTATTATTATTTTTTATTTATTTTTTATTTTATTTTTTTCTATCTATGGGACAGCGCGATCTAGTATATCGTCACCCAACTGCAGTCTGCATGCATCTCTATGGGGCAGTGCCATCTATTGAATGATATGGGAGACGCGACGGCGGGGAAACACCAGGTGATGCTATAAGGAGCTCCACTCCTAAAAAACGAGGAACACAAAGCACATTTGAAACAAATATAGGAAATGATAGAGGACACATTAAGATTTATAGTGCTAATAACTTACAACATAAGAAAGCAAACGGTCAACAATAACTATTTTTATTCGATGGTGAAGACAGCAAGCAAAATAAATCAATTATTGAAGAAAACATAAAATGGGTACTTGGGTAATCAATGTTTTCAGGTTATTCGTAAATTGAATAGAGTCAGTGATGCTTGTTAACGATGCAGGCACAGAATTTCATTCATTACAAGTTCTTGGAACGCATGATTGGGCATGAGTTGTTATGTCGCAATGGGAGACTGTGACTTTTTGTTGGTGATTACGGCGAAGAGATATGAAGGATGCTGGTTAGATTGTTCGGGAGCGAAGTTTCGGATTATGATTAAAAAATCATATGAAACAAAAAATACGCGTGTGCTTTGAGCCGGTAGCTAGTGGGATTAGGTTTAGAGATGCCTTCATTTGGGTGACACCAGCTGAACGATGGTAGTTGGCCAAAATGAAGCGAGCTGCATGATTCTGAACGAATTCCAACATGTGTGATAACGCTATCTCACTAGAGTCCCAAACAGATGAAGCGTATTCCATCTGCGGACTGACGTGCGTGGTATATAGTAATAACATTGGCGACGAAGGAGCAAACAAGAAGTTTCTTCAGGATGGTAACCCAGTGTTTCTTCAGCTTTGTATGTTATATGTTCTGTATGGAATTTCCAGGACAGGGTGTAATTTATATGGACACCGAGTTACCGGTTTATGTTACAGTCTCAAAAGGATCATTGTGAAGAAAGTAACTTGGAGAAGTTGCATTCGATCGAGAAATCCTCATAGACTTGAATTTTTTAATGGGGAGCGATTTTGGGGCCCGGCTTGTGGTCCATCTATGCATATCATGTGGCGTCATCCCGTTCCCAGAAAAGCTCTCTCTACAGGCCATAACAATGCTAGCAATGCTCAAAACCCGGTTACAATGAACGAACAAGGTCTAAAATTATATATCAACAGAAATGACCAAGAAGTAATCGCAGCAATTGACTTAAAATTGCTAAAACGTTTTCAAAACATGCGGCTGACTCCGGCGGCGGGCAAAAGAGGGCGCCACCGCCTCACCGAGTGAGCGAAAACAACATGACGGAACTCGCTGCAGACGACGCGTATCTGCCGTTACAAGCATGAATTCAATAAAGCACATCGTTTTTGTGCTCCCTCAGCCTTTCATTAGGACACCTTCCCGTGTGGCCTACGTATTTGTTTCCGCATGTGAGCGGAATCTCGTACACCACTTTTTCGACACAATTCACAAACTTGTTTCTTTGGTTAGCTGTTCAAGCACTTCTTCCCGTCACCTTTTTCTTTACTACGTTGCAAAGGGATTTATGTGCATAAATCGGTGCAAGGACACCTAGGCTTGCATTGTCGAGATTGCGGATGCCAGCCGAAGTTCCGTGAAACCAAGGTTGTCGCTAAGCACAATAATCAGATGACTCGTGAAATCACTGAGGCGTCCGAGATTGTTCGCCTGGGGGATGACTGCGTCAGTATGGCACCTTTGGGACTAACGCAGAAGGAAATAACGTATCTGAATTTGTAATGCAGGAATATGCGATAGGTGAGTGATTCATCGGCATGAGTGTTTATCGGTATTGTAATATTATTTATATATTTTTTGAATAAAGTTTTGTAAATGTTTTCGGTTTGTTTGTTTGTAAATAAGATGCCCGATTGTATAAAAGTATCATGTGTCCGTCCAATAAATTCAATTGTAAGTTTGCGCTTGTGTTCGTGTGGTTCAGTCTTCGTCCTCAAAGTAGTGCGCAGTAACGTAACAATAAATAGATACCAACTGGCCCAAAGCAAGTACCCTTATAAGTTATATTCCTAGTTGAGCCTTTCATCCATCATTCTAACACAACTTCCTTTATGCGCCTCTGTCCTCCCAACACTTTTCTCTCCCCCAGGGAAGTGATCATGACTGTGCCAAACTTACGTTCAGCGGTAACGTTTTTTTTTGTCTTTCTTTGTGTTATGCTCGAGGTTATTTTACACTTTAACTAGGGCGCAGAGGGCTCCTTCCGTTCATCTGTCATCCTAGCACGGGGAAGATGTATGGTTCATGACGCTTAGAAAAGCTACTTTAGTTGGGAGGCAAAATATGCGGTGCCCTAGCATTCCATAATGTTTCGTTACGTGATGATCAACCAATAATGGAATCAAGTGAGCGTAGTGCCACATTAGGAAATATATCATTTAAAAGGAAAGCTGTTGATAACTGACTTTCGCACTCGAATCAGGTGGAAATGAAACATGTTATTTTAGTAATATTTCAAGCAGGTGGATAAATTTTTTGTAGACCTTATATGCAGCATGGGACAATGGCTTAGGACAAAGGCGGTGGTACTGAGGCCGCGGAGTTGGGTTTGATTGTCAGCATGCTGCTAGCTATCGAACAATCGCTAGCAATTGACGGCATAGAATCTTTAGGTGTTTTTTAGTGAGTTGAAGGTCTGCGAATGATTTCATTTTGTTAGTTATTATTGCGATACCAATTATATGGACACTCTCGACGGATTTTTGCCGTCGGCGTCGCCATCGCCGTCATGTTCTGTATAAATTCCAAATCGATAAAATCCCCCCTCGCATCGCATGTTCCACACGCGGGTAAAAGCATGAGAGCGGGGGCAAGGAACGCGCCTGAAGCGGAGATGAAACAAGCCGACCCATGTCCGTTTCACGGAGGGCGCATGCGAAGCCTGCCGTCGATGGCTACTAAAGCAGAGAGGAAACGTCCCACCCATTTGAAGGAGTATAAAAAAACGCGGAAGGAGGGGGTGGTATGGGTCGCTCTAGCATCAACTCTGAACTCTGATCATAAGGGCGCTGTCGCGATTGCTGGCGCGCGCTCTATCTCGGCAGGCGCCGGCACACGACTCGTATAGCCTTATACGTGCTGTGTTCTCAACGCGAAAATGCTGTGTGAAAACGGTAGCGCTCCCTGGAGCTGCCGTACTGTCTTACACCAGTGTTTTGTAGAGTTATGCGAGATCGGATCCAAAAGAGTTACCTACCTGGCATACTTCGTATAACATAACAATTTGTTGCTATTACATTCATTGCTTCACTCTTGCGGGGAAACTGTGAATTATATATTTGTTTATTTATGTATTTACAAATACCAGACGTCATATTTGAGCCCCAAGCCGGAGGGGCTACTTTATTGGTAGTAAACAAGACAAAATAGAAAATAGGGGGAAATGAACAGTTTCAATAGAAGTGTAGGATAAATCTATGCAACAGTACACACAAATGAAGAATAATAAACGTATAAATGTAATTCGCAACTGAAAAACAGAGGAATAGTATAACAATCACTACTTTGCTATATAGCGAGACATAATGCATAATCACATGTTTCATGCATTCACGCCATCTAACTCTCGGGCTATACTAGCTATTAGCCATACTGCACACTTTATTTCCTGGTACAATATTGTCAGTCATTTTTTACTTGGGTCCATGCGTAGCCGTTGCTTATATACGAAATGTTACTAGCCAAGGCAAAGCATGCCGTGGAGGCTGTCTGTATATTCCGCTTAGATGAAAGTAGGCTCACCTGTCTTAGCTGTAATGCAAACAGACCCCATTACTACCGTTGTCTACCGCCGTTGGTAAACGCAATGTTTTTCTTTTACCTTTGTTGCCCTACTTCGCTAAACTGCTTTGTGTACCTTGTGCCTGGGAATAAATATCGTTTCGGGAAACCAAGTAATACACTGGTCTTGAGACAGACTGCTTGGAAAGAAGCTCTAGGAACAAGTACATTAGGCCAATCCTATTGGCGATTACTGTAGTGTAAATATGTCATTGCCGGTAGATGCCAGAGATATTGACACGGTGCACCGAAGCGATATTCTTCATAACACAGGACGGCTCGCTATGTCTGCGTGTCCATCGTCTCCGGATATACAGCAGGGATTCTGTTCCTTTTGCATTGAATATTGTCCAGAATCTCTCCATGGGCTTGTTCTTGGACCTGTCCTAGTAAACGTACCGGCGCTTGTACATGTAGAACGACGCAACATAAGCACTCTATTAATCCAAAACACGCCTTAGATAACATGAAATGCTACTACAGTATGACGGGGCTTTCTATGTATTGCACCCCACGAATGAGCAAAGAGCTGCCACTACAGCAGGTACAGGAAGACATGTAATATGGCCAGCAGTTAGCACCTCTCTTTGTTGATGATGACAGCTGGCGACTATTCTTCATATTATCATAACCTTCGTCGCGCTGTTGCTGAGAGCAACGGGATAGACATTGTTTACGATACCGGACAATGACACGGCTTGCTTCCCTACAAAGGCAGCGTGGACGATCCGTTTATCCGGAGAAGGGGCAGTCAATATAAGATGGCAAGAAGCACGAGGTGTCGAACGAAGCTATGCACCAGGAACTGCATTGTGATACGTAGTGCAGCACAATTTTGTGCGCACTTAGGTGTATGTTTGCAGCAACTGGAGACTCTTCGCTCTGCAGCAAGCTGTTGCATGACGCAAGCTCTGTGTATTCGTTCCTTATGCTTAAGAAATGACCCACTACCAACAAGCCCACGTATCCACCCTTATTGACTACGTTACTTATATACTGCAAAACATCCGCGGGAAACATATCTTACAAATGGCTATTGAGTTGGGCTTGCAAGGAGTTTAGGAACTTTTGGCACAACTGATTCCAGTGATATCACAAAAATTCTAGAGCTTGCTGAACATATCCTCAGTGATATTTTCCCTGATCACATCGCCAGAAGAATGTCATTTTATGAAATAATGAAGCGTTGCTACAGAAGGAACTCTATATTCGTCGTACCTTTGCCCAGCGAGACCATGTATATATGTATGTCCGTGTGTGCTTTTGTGTGTGTGCACACGTATATACACATAAAAACAATAAAATGTTTTTCCTTGGAGGCGAGTGGGGTGAAATTTCGCACCGCCTCTGGCTGTGCCTATGGTGTAAGCGCAGTACCATCGCAACCAGCAACTCATTTAGCCTCTTACATGCATACTCATACATTATATGCAAAATATGAGGCAACAGTTCCTATATGAGTCCTTGCTCTTCCGAATGAACAATATAATGTCGACTTTATCTTACAAATAGTAAGCGACAGGAAAAAATGCCCAGCAGAGGCGCATTGTCAGTTTGCCAACGTGAGCGAGAAAACCCTTCCTAAGTGCCATATACAGGGATATTCGGGGCTTACACTACACAAACGGCAACGTAGCGTCGCATATTTCCAGCGAAATGGCTTCGGACCAAACTGCATACGCTCCTCGCTAGTCCGCTTTTATCCTAATGGGGCAACATAATTTGTCCCTCTTCAAGCGAATATAAAATGAGTTGCACAAATGTAAGCGAGTAAAACTGCGCGGCATATATTCTTTCACAGTCATGCACTCACGAATGTTTTTCATGTTTCTTTGTGGACTAATGTTCCCCGCTGCATCTTCATCTCGAAATTCTGCATCGCTGAACATAGTGAGCCGCTTGCCTTTTATTTGTTATATCTAGTGTTGTTACTATTCAGACTTCATCTTGTACGTTTTCTTCCTTGTTTTATTTGTTTTCCCAAGAAAGATGAGATTGCGTCATATCTGAAAAATGTATATATAAATCCACATCCACATTGCTCCTTATAACGCTATGCTGCTCACCCCCCCCCCCCCCCCCCCCCACCCAAGAAAGAAAGCTATGTTTACGCTTCGCGAGCACGCGCAGCTTACGTGCGTGCGTAGCAAAGAAATTGTGCCCTATATTGCGCGCAATTGTGTTGTTTTTTCAACAAGCAATACTTGAACGATTCATGCCAGAAAGAACTACGGGACTAGTAATCATTTCTTCTGGTAGATGCACCGCCCAGAGGAAGACAATGAAATATAGTTTCTGAATGCCGGCTCGTCACGCAGCCCATCTCTGTCAAAAATGGTCGCTTGAGCGTCAAGGCGTGTGGTTATGGAACATTCAGCACCGGTCCGGATGCTTAAACAACGACTGCTGCTTTTCTCAAGGTGACTTCAATCAGCACTGCCGTCATAAAATATTTACGCAGGTTGAAAAAAGAAGTAACATCGTTCTAACTTTACATAAGCTTTGCATTTTCCTCATGCGTGCTTCACGTGCGAAGTAGGGCGGGAAAGTGCCTGCGCATACTTTTGTAGGCAATAAAAGTGAGATCTTAGATAAATGAAAGCAAGTCATAGTATGTAAAAATACTCTAAGTACACAGAAAAAATTCTGAAAAGAATAAGAAAGCACCATCGTAGAGTCGAGAGGACCAACTTCGAAAAAATAAATACAAGAAAACAATTGAGGACGCTTGATCTCCGTCTTAAAGAACAGAACGCGATAGCGTTATCTGGTTCCTTTCGCATCGTCTTTCCAGTCGCTAGCCTGGCTTCGCTTCTTGGTGGAAGCCTCAAGTGCCCCAAAGAATGGAACGTCTGTGTGCGAAAATTTCGTTTCTAACTATCCTAGAATACTTATTGCAAGGACTGTTGCGAAGTGCCCTCTATGGCATAATGTTTTTAGGGGTTAGCGAAATACCCCCTACGCGTTTTTAAGGCTACACGCGCATCTGCGAATCTGCGCGCTGTGTTGATGCTGTTGCTGCTGATGATGACTAATTATGCGAGCGCTTTGCAATGAGTGCCTTTCAACCACCAACTAGTTGCACAATTAACATGCTTTGGCGCCTGATGCAATTCTACGGTTCTGCCGTGCTATATTACATTCATTAGGACACTGCTGGCGCTGCATGACATCTGTATAGGTTTTTTTTTTCCAAAATAGTTTCAAGCACTGGCATGGCTCTGTGGTACAACACCTGCTTGACACGCAGAAGACCTGGGTTCGATTCCCACTCGAAAAGGAATATTTATTTGCATGTATCTCGATTTTTCGCTCACGGAGAAAGAGTTTCAAAAATCTTAAAGACAATTCACTCCATTCAGTATGTGCAAAAAGAAGCTAGTTCCTTCAGATGCGATCCTGAAGCTTGCAATAGCTGTTTACCTTGTGCACACAACAAGAGAAACAAATATCTGTATAACCAAAAGGAAACTTGGTTCTTCAAGCAAAAAGGAAAGTGCACGAAAAAGCTTCCGCGAGAACTGCGAATCGACTGAGGTTCTGCGTTGAAGGTAGTGAGACGTGCATGCATACATCAATTTTCGGTGTTTTGTCAGTATTTTTCCTTGACTGCTGCAAGAACTCTCCAGAAATGGGTCACCGCAAAATGCCTTCGAGAAAGCAATACAGAAGTGGGTGTGTGTATTCGAGTGGCACTCTTCGCCTCGCCCACTTCTTGTATGGGGCCGAGGGTCCTTACTTAAAATCGAGTGCATAACAGTACGTCAGTGAAGTTATCCCCCAGCAGCACGTCCCTGAACCTAATTGGTTTTTAGGGGCGAAGGTCCTCTTAGTCTAACCTTGTCACGTCTCCATTGTCCGGCGTAACCACCTTTGCAAACTGCCCACTACTTTGTCTTTGCAAACATCCCACTACGACCCATCACCGATCCTTTGCAAACTGCCCACTACTTCGTCTTTGCAAACATCCCACTACGATCCATCACCGATCCATTACTTCACCGACCATAAAGCCGTTATAATGAAGGAGGAACGGAAGCCACCTTTGCAAACTGCTCACTACTTCGTCTTTGCAAACATCCCACTACGACCCATCACCGAGCCATCACTTCACCGAACATAAAGCCGTTATATTGAAGGGGGAACGGAAGCCACGTCTAGCTACCACTTACGATTCATAAAATTTCTTGTATAAATATATACAGTGTTTGTCACGTCTTTGATGATGTACTGCGCTATCGCCTTGATTAATGCTGGGTGAAACCACTGAAGCTTTCACGGTGTAACCATGATTGCTTCAGGAGCTTCGCTCAAGCTCTTCACCATTCACCCGTGGATATGCTGTGATTTTTTTTCGACTTCCAAGGCTCAAGTGCGCCGTTTTGCTGAGGGATCTGGCGAATATTGCATATTTTCTGTGTTATGCGCCAGCGTGCGCTCATGGCGAAATTTATTATTGAAAGACACATTCTTGTGCGATTGCTTTTTATAAACGTTTGATTCCCTGTGACATCCCCTCAAGCTTTCCGAAACTACGCTGACGGACCCCGTCACCATAGTAACTGCTTTAGCCCGGCACTATAGTTGCATCGCTATTATGACAGGCTCCCTCACTATTACGATTTACAGTACGCTGACGGGCCCCCTCTCTTTTACGATGGCACTGCACTGCCGGGCACCATCACCATAGTCAGTGCCTTCTGAACCCTTCTGTTACGTCTGAAAATATTTTGAAATTTAAGTTTTGCAGAACGGATTACGTTTAAGTGTACAATCTGATAACTGGCAAGGTAGATCGAAAAAAATTGCGTAATGCAGAAGGTTCGTGCAAGAAAATACAAGCCCGAAACATTGTTATAGCAATTTGCTTGCGTTAACGTACAAAAGAGTGCTTGGGAACCAATAGGAGCACTGGTATTTACAAGAACGGATTATAAAAAGGAGTTACAAGTCCAATGCCTTAAGATAGAATGTAAATATTTTTTAGCAGTGAAGTATACTGGGTTTACAAAGCGCATATAGTTTGAAGTATGCTGAAAAAGTATGAAATTCTAAGAGTGAATACTATATTTCCCCTTGACCATGAAAGTACGCTTTTTTCGAACAATAATTATTAGTAAACATAAGTAAGAGTGTTATGGTTAGCAACTACTCTAAAGTTAAGCTGAGAATTTTCTGTACGTTATAGGATTATTTCTTTTTCACTAGTAATTCAGATTTGAGATGCCTTCAATGCGGGTGCTATGGCTATGTTTGAATATGTTTTAACGCGAAAGATAATGGTGAAATATATATTTACATTGAAAAGCTTAGACCCACATTCATTTCCTTCGTTTTGTTCCGTCGTCAGGCCCACGCTCCGCTAACCATCCCGTGATAATATTCTGGGCAATGAAAAACTTTGAAGCTGTCGTAAAACTGTTCAGGACATATAGAGGACATAGAGAGAACATATGCTAGACTATAAATACATGAAGCATTGTTGTCTCTTCATTTTGTATTACGAACAAATGACCACTGCTTATTACTGGGAAATGCGCCCTGTACTCTTTCGAGATCGCATATGAATTCACTATAAATATATGTGATATTGGTAGCAAATTTTACCTTACAATTCCGGGTGTTCATTCTTCGCTAGAAGAATTATACTCTGTGGCTAGCAGCTAGCTGTCTAATTTTATGCAGTTTCGCGTCCTACACAAGAATAGTGAAAGCGGCAAAGAGCCCCCTCATGGCAGAGTATATGCTGCTATAAATAGTTTTCTCCTTTTCTAAACCCATAAGCATCCTGAAAGTTTCTTGTCGAATCCGATGCTCGATGTTAGGATGTGTTCTCATACTTGCTAAATTCACCGATATTAAGACATAATGTAACGTATTTGTCCATCTTTCACTTCATCTGGCGCATCATCGGAATTCTTTGGCGCTAAGCACCGGGCAAGTACTTTTCCCAGCACCCTAAAGAAATCAGTGACAGGCGTTTCGAACGTCGTCGTTGGCATGTGAATCACCCATCAATCGCATTCAGCGCTTCATATACCTGGCGTTCATTCCACATTACATCAAAACTTTTTTTTTTTCTGCAAGTGGGCTTCTTTTCCTAGCCGTAATGGCTAACGACCAAAGCGCGCATTACATGATTAAAGGCTGAAATCGGCGGGGCTACAGATACAAAAGGTGCATCTTATTTTATTAAGGCAAAAGCCTTAGATGCCTCATCAAACGCAAAAATTTACCGTTAGCGGCGGCATCCTGCGTCAGTGGCGTCGCAGTCAAGCGGCGTCGGGTACCAGGGATGTAAAAAAAAATCATCATCCCGTGAAGACACCACCACATGACGCCATCATAGCGTCAGAAATCGTGAAAATTTGTGATGTCATGATGACATCATTGTGACGTCACGTGCTGACGGCATCACATGATATCGTATATTGCTCTAAGGTAGGCCGAACACGGAGGCAGTGGAAAACCAGGTGGGGTGCCACTGATCCCGGACGTCGTGCAAAACGACGTTAGGTGAAGAAAGCTTTCTGTGGGTGGCGGGGCAGGATCAATACATCGACCCTGTGAGTTCTTGCGACATAATTTACTGCCACGTGCAAGCCAAACATTTGCCGACAACGCGATGTTCTATAGGATTGAGAACGTGATGTTCTATAATATCACTGTGAGTGGCATGTGGTCAGTGCAAGGCGAATCGTGCGGGTTCTAGCCGAGAAAAATGGTGACTTCACCCTCACTCACGTCCCCTGCATGGGCAAGGAGGGAGGGTAAAGTGTAGGCGTTAGAGATGTTTGGTGTGAGCAAAACAGGAGTATAGAATATGAATGCGAGTCTTTTTCTCTAGGCATTACATTCGTATGTGGCCGGGCCGTGCTTGCTACAAGCGGTACAACCGCGTTCTCTATCTTGCAGGTAACCTGCAGCACCTGCAAACCTCGAAATAGAACTTGCCTTCATGACGTGTTGCTAGATATGCGTTGTTTAAAGCGCGTTTTGTGTTGGCGGTCCCTTTAAACTATGCTAAAAGCAATTATTTTTCTCTCTGATGCAATATCGAGATATTTTATGCCTGTAAAGCATATTTTGCGTGGTAGACAGGTGAGTAGTTGGAAGGAGACAACTTCAAAATGACGAGAATTGCCCGGCTGATATGTCAGAATAGCCCAGTGGCTGAGACATTACGCTCCTGAATTTCAGTTCACAAATTCAGTTTCACCGAAAAAAAAGAAATGCACGAGGGTGAATATTTTTAAAAAATGAGGCGAAATCGACAAAAGTTTTGTTTATGCGTCGTTGTCACCGCTTGGCCGCCTTCGCTAAAGATATGTTGACCAAAAATAATTGGCAGAAATGTTTTCGCACGAACATGTCTTGCGAATGCGAATCGTACAGGTCTTCATAATTATTAAAGTAGCAGCAATTATTATATGCGAGTCAGAGGTCTAAGAAAGCAGGTGTTGCTAAATGAAATGTATTTCTATGTAAATTTACTTAGTGTCCTTTTCTTCAAACCATACCTACGCTGGTATTCACATTTTTTCTTTGTTTATTTGCAGACAGTACTGCACGCTGGAACCCGTAGAAGGCGATGGTCCTGTTAGTGTTTTAGCAAAGGCATGAAAGATGCTTTTTATTCAATTTGTAGAAGTTTGGTCAGTGTTTACATTGCAGCAGCAGCTGGGGAGTTTACCCTTGTGGGTAAAATATGAAAAAAAAAGAAAAATGGAGAATGGCTCGGGTGGCCGGGTCGCGGAGGCCCAGGAGGATCTTATATACCCGTAGGGCATTAGATGCATAGCTGTTGAAGTATCCGACTAGCCCTAGGGCAACTGCTATTCACACGGATGCTGCTGTTACAACTTTGTTCAGGCATTTTACTACATTGTTTACTATGGCAGTCTTTGTTAAAGTTGGGAACGAGCAAACAACCTGCCGCTGTTTAATTAGACGAAAATATCGTTGTGCATGCAGCATATCTCACATTGTCCATGTTTTTCAGTGGGCGTTCATGATCATTGGACACAACCAAAGTCTCTATCTGTAGCCAGTGACCACAACAATAAGAATAACACCCTATAAAAACATGGTGCACATTGTAATAGTGTTCATTCACAGCTCTTCTGACTAGCGCTAGGACAACGGCTATTCATATAGATGCAGCTGTTGCAATTTTGGTCAGGTATTTTACTGCATTGTTTACTATGACAGTTTAAGATTCATTCATAAGAACCGGTATAACACGAACGTGAAGCGTGTGTTTGCAAAAATAGCTGCATGTTTATCATACGTGGACATTGGCGATACATGGACATTGCATGTGGGTATTGGTGTTCAGCAGCTATATCACAATTTGACGTGGATGAACCCGCACTAATACCTGGTGGCACATGTCCATCTCGACGACTAAAGTTGCTGATCATTAATAAACCGTTGCGGTCGCTACAGCACGTTACACCTGGAAACAACATATCGTGAATGCCGAGCAAATATTGCATCATCATGAATATAATAAACACTCATACTCAATACGCATTCTTTCAGAGCGTCGCCATTTGAGGAGAGAAGCGGAAAGGCGTGCGCATCCCAGTAATGGGGTTCCTACGCCTGTGTTTATGCGTGCACTACCGCAGAGTGCTTCAGGAATGCGAGAGGCACAGTTTGTAGCTTGAGCCATGAACACGCGAATGCGTTCCGCTTCCCGCTGGTGTGTCCTTCGCTGCACCAAGGCAATAACTCGCGCAACATTCACCCGTCGACATCGATGCCTTTCTACGGCACTCATTGCAGCAGTTTTATTAATCGGTGCCACCGCACTTAAAGCAGTAGGCGATGGGAAACACCATTGGCCCATGTGGAAGCTGCACTACTCTGGCAACTGCAGAAGCACCCCCCGTCGGCGAACCTTAGAGAATAATGCAGTTTTTCACTTTGCCACTACCAGACGGCGACACCAGACCGGCAGTCAAGATGAGTATCACAAGTAGGAGGTATGACAGATAAAATTGCGTTTGTGAAGCATCGTGCTTATGTGTCGGTAGCGCAATCGGTGAGCGCCCGCCACTTCTCGTCGCGGACCGAGAGGTCGTGCGTTCGATTCCCATGTCATCTGTGTCAACGGGAACTTTTTATTGTGCTTTTGGTTTGCCACCTGTTCGATGTTTTGGATGCCATGTTTCGCATGCTGCGCGCACGCAGAACTTCTGGGCACGCGCACTAGGCGAAAGGCGGCCTTCTTGTTTACGTAAGCTTAATATGGACGCTACGGACGCAGTACTAAAGGTCATTCAGATTTCTGTAATCAGCTTATGGCCACCTAACGTCGCATTCTGTGATCTGTCTTGGTTCTGACTCTCATCTTACGTTCACTCTACTTACAAAACGTGACTTTTTCGCGACGCTCAACTGCATAACAGCTGAAAATAAAGGCTCAAACTGTGCGCATCTAGGCGTGTTGTGCAGTGACCCTATATACGCCGTCTTTGTGCTGTTGCGCAATCGGAGGGGCGTTTAGGAAAAATTCTTTGCGTGCAATTGCGCGGTTGTAAATTGCGTCGTTTTAAAAACATAATACTTTAGGGTAACAAGAAGAACAAAACTGATAGCTTTTATCGCCTCTAATAGAGGGTATACTACTTTCTCGCCATGCATCACTTTGAAGATTGTGGAGTACAAAGTAGTAATATAATTATGATAGTCACCAGAAGCTGCCTTTGGTCAAGTGGAGGGGCTATGACCTCCTGTAAACTCATTTTCATCTCATGGCGCACACGCGTTCGGCGGGTCGGCGTAGTTAGCGTACTCGCCGCCGTGCGAAGGATGGCGCTGTTCCCGCGGTGGCTCTGCCCTGTCAGCAAGGTTAGGCAGAGGCATGGGGCACAACAATCATTCTTTAGGGGTTTGGAATGGCGGGCTTGGATCTTGTCTCGTGAAGGGGTCGTGAAGAATATTCCGCAGCTCGTTCTCACGGACTCACCGTTGTAGTCCGTAAGAACGTGATAACCTAGTGCGACACCGCATCATAGTTAAATTGTATGTGTTATGTTGTTTTAATTGTTATGTTGGCATTTTATTGTGTTATTTGTCTTGTTCCGCAGGTATTATGCTGCTATGTAAAAGCTAAGAATAAATCTACATGTGCTCATTTGCACGACGTCCTGAACTGTATCCGCGCGTTGCATGAGCGTGGGTCTTCGAGACCCGCAGTCGTTGTATGCTCAGTCTCTATGGCACTGAAACGCGAAAAATAAAAGCATTTCTGTTTTAACTGCTACAATTCGCTTAACGAGCGCGGAATTGCTGGTTAGCCTTGATTATTTATGCATGAGTACATGCTCTCAATTGAAAGTCAAACGATTAAAGCATGTGCTGTTTTACATCAGGCAGATTGAATTAGGTAACTCTAAATAGCCTCACACACTTAATATCGGCGATTTATTTTGGTGCAGCTGTCAACATGGTAACTTGAAAATAGCATGTATGGCGCGAAAACTGCCTGCATATGTCGCAAGGCTAGATCCGCCAGCAACTTACAACACCCTCTTCCGCTTACATATTATGCAAATTAGGATGTACGTGTAGCTCTAATGAACAGAAAACTCCAAAAAGAGAGATGGCTTTCTGCAATTCGCACAATGGTGGTGTTGGCAATGCCCCATTGCCAGCATTTTACAACGCAGGCGGTGTATTTCATCCAAGGCTCTTTAGAGTGCCTTTCCTAATGACTCTGCACTCTGGCCTATTAGGATTATTCAGAGCGCGCTCGGTTCTATGTGAGAGATTTCAATTTGGTAATCAATGAAAATAAGATCTGCAAGCTTAACTGCAAACCTAAAAACGGTGTCTACAACTACGACAGTAAAAAATAGACAGCAAGATAAGTAATATACTACGTAAAGTTCAAGGGAACACAGTGAAGTGATGCGTTCTCCTAGCTGAAATTGGTAAAGAAAAGGTAGAAATGATAGGCTCCTTGCATTAGGAATTCCTACGGTGGCGCGCGTAATAGAATAAAAGAGAGGGGCGGAAGCGAAATATGCAACAGCGGTGTACGTTTTTAGAACCAACGCATCTGCGCAAGAGCTAGGCAGAACCATACAACAGCTCCAAGTAGAGACAAAAGCGGCAGTCGTAGACGAGACACTGGATAACGAAGATTAGGCAGAAAATGGAAGCACGTGCAGACGTAAGCATATGCAAAAGTGCGCAGCAGCCGCACAGGTTATATGAGGAAATCAGTAGTCAGCCTCGCCGAACCGGAATAATCAAATTTGGACGGCACTCCCGAGCCACACTACACATTTGGAAAGGGGCAAAAGCAGAACTGAAAAAAAAAGAACAAGCCAGCCCTTTTCGAATAGCAATAGAGGAAAATAAAATAAAAATAATTGATAACCCTGAACATTAGACAAAGTTCATCGGGACACGAAGAGCGTAAGCTACGGCCAGCGTTTTCTTTTTTTTTTTTTTTTGCTAGTGTCACTTTTTCCATGTGCGCGGTTCCTGCTACAGTTGACTATGTATTACAAAATGGGATGGCACGCAAACGACCGGGGCTGTTTGAGCCCTCATACTTAAAGTGTAGTGCAGGCTAGTGCTTTCTAGTAGAGGAAATTCCCTACGGGTTGCTCGCCGTTCCGCTCAGTAACATAAATGCCGAGAGACTTGCTTTTCTGAAAATTATCGGCCCTAATAATAGACGTCAGAACGCTACTTCTGACTTATACCCGCAACCATTGGGAGCGTGAGGTGGGCTGTTTCGGCTTCCGGCTATGAAGCGAAAATGGGCTCATTGAGAGGCTGTTCGCTGTAAAAATGGCATGTGTATTTCCGTGACAAAAAACAATAATCCTGCAAGACCATTATTTTGCTCCGATATTTACCTTTCCCCAGCTTATCGCTTGCTGAAAGGTTATTAGCATGAGGTTATGAGCTCGTAATTATTTTTTTCTAAGTTGAATAGGGGTCGGGACCCTTAAGACGAAAGAGCTGTCAGAGCTTTACAAACACAAAATAAACGTGCAAAGCTTTGAAAAGGCCACTAATTTCTGCTAAAAAATCGCCTTTTCGCATAGGAGGTGTACACCTCATACACTTCCTGTGAGCCCTGTCTCATCGTATGGCCTCACTCTCTTCTCCTGAATGCTGCGGCTACCACCGGCAAAAAACAACACTAACAGAATGTTATCGCAAAAGCGTTCGAGAGGCGGGAATGCTCATGAACCTGACCTAGCGGCGAGTGCTTCAATATCATTGACAACCTCACACTTCAGCGTCGAGTTTATTATAGACAATCTATTTGTTCCTATACACGCCACAATGGGAGGGTCAACTACTTTTTGTAGGAACTCAGAACCATTTCTTGAGCCTACCCACAAGTGCGGAATTGATGACGTATCTTCACATAGACGTTGCATTTCGAAACTTGCTCCAACGAGCTGAAAGCGCGCAGCGATATAGAATGACAGTGCGCGTAAAGTGCGCCATACACAGGACATGCGATTGAAATAGTAAGTGCGCACTTCTGGGCGGAAGAACGCACTTTCCCGATGTGTAAAGACACTTAAGCTCTTCTTTTTTTTCTATATTCCTAAAAGCTCCGGGAAACAAGAGAATGCGCCATGGCTTGTGCGCATCAACTCTGTCGCAAAGTTTTCTCGCGCTGAGTGCCAACCGCGTCACGTTGACAGGAAGCACTTATAAAGCTGTCGCTCGAAAGTGACTGACAAACCAGAAAAATCAAAACTGTTCGTGTGTCTTCATATTTCAGAAAAGAAGAAAAAATATTCATTGCGTAAAAAACTACGTCGCAGACAAGTAAGAGACAAAGGACGGCGTCGCCTTGTAGATATTGAATGTCGTAAGAATTTTTCCTCAGAATTTGTAGTCTGGTATTCAAAATTCCATCTCGCTGCAGAGAACAAAACGATGTTTTCTCAATCATCTATGTCGACATCGCGTGGCACAAAACAAAGGCATCTGGCAACGGATGTTGTTCTACAACGCCCTATAGCAAGGAAGTGTTTGTGATGCTAGAAAACTTCGTTACTTAATTTTTCATATGCGAGAGAGCATGGATTGACTTTTAAAACATTTTCTAGGAATAGCAATGTTACTGGTAACGCAAGCAACGGTGCCTCCTAATCCGTAAATACAAAAACAAACTTTAGAACTTCTGAAACACATTACAGAAACATTTTTTGGCCGCATTTCAGGTCTCTGTCCCACTTTATTATCTATTGAATATTTTGAAATGCCTCATTTGTCATTTCCCTTTTGCTTGCAAGGCTGCCTCCAGGCCGTTCATCTGACAACCTCGTTGAATGTGTGAAATTTAAAACGCCACGCAGTACATGTCTGGCGTTCGCATATATCTGTGCAGCGGTTGTCTTTATTATCTGCAAGATTAGAATGCGTTACTTTGAATTACTTTCAAACTAAACCAAACTTAGTTATTCTAGCCAAGTAATTAACATAAAAATTTTCGGTGGATTTTATACGTACTGCAAAACTGCGAGCATTATTGTGGCAGTATATTTGAAATATATTTCGCGTAGTGGGCGGTGTGACCATGACGGACGTCACTTCGTAAAACATACCTGACAACTAGCTTGCCGTTTTAATTGAATTAGTAATTCAAGTTAAGAGTCAGATGTGATCTTTTACAGCGAACTTGTATATAGCTGTAGTCGGATACAACTAAAAAAGTCCGGAGAGGCGCCGCCCAGAATACCGGAGCGCGCCAGCCAATCGCCTCCGCGTCTAAAGAAGTAGTCCCGCTCATGTACTCGGTCATGTTGCCCTAAAGCGGGGTTTAACAGCCGCCCGGCTTATGACGCCAGTGTGTAGTGCGCACCCGTAGGTGCAGGCTTGTGAGCACAGGCCTTTGAGGAGGAAATGCCGTGCATTTCTAAAGTCGTATCCGACTATAGGTTATGCCGGATCACGGAAGAAAAGACACGTAGGCCAAAAATTTTCGACGCGCCAATGAACTGGAATAACCCAGCGCTTTTTCGTCGAAAGAAATGGACGTGACATGAAAGTAAACACAAACGTGTATGATTTCGCCGACATGGCTGATTCACGAGAAAAATTCTGCCTCAAAGACAAGTCCACTTGCATGTGAAACGAATGACATGTCATTTTTGCGCTTTCAATACAACGGGGTTTCATATGTACTGCCACGGTCATTCTATGAAAAAAAAAAAAAAAGCTGCGGCCTGTTGCGTGGCGCCACTGCTCGGGGACAGCTGTCGACGGAGAAGCCCTTCCACAGTCGCATTGGTAGGCGCGGCACTGACTCTCATCAGGTCTTAAATAATGTGGTGTCTAGTTAATCATCATTTAAATCATTAGAAGCACCGATTAACCAAGAGACGTGAACAGGTATGGAAATTTCCATAATCTTTTGCAGAGTGGGCCTCAGCACCATCCGTGGTGGTTGCCCACGGGGCCCAATCGCGGGATCCGAGAGCCGGTTACGCGCTTCTATGGAGAGGTCCTGCCTGAAGCAACCTATCGCTATGTCTATCTACTTGTAGAGAACACATGCGCCCGTTAATAGAAATCTGCAGGAAAGACAACTTGTATCTAGTTTCCGAAGTAATAGAACCACTCACCCGAAATACAAAGAACTGACTATTACGAACTGTCGTCGGTAAATTTACATTCTTCTTCTAGATGAAGCACCCAGTGCAGTAGGCGCGTATCTGAGGAGGGCGTCCGAAGGGTCGTGGTTTTCCTCAAAATAAAACATTCCCTCTATCTCTCCCCTCTCCTTCCGCTGTGCCTGATAGACATGTTTCTTCCAACAGCTCCCCTCTTACCTACGGTTGGCATGAAAATCACCTTGCTACCCCTCCCCCCCCCGCCCCCCACCCACACAGATAAATAGAAAACGTTCTGGCTACATGCCTTGATGTACCTTCTTAAGTCATGAATCAGAAACAAAATATCAATATACATGAGACTGTAGAAACATTTTAAGTGCAAGTGCCGGCGACGAAAGTGTGGAATAGTTCAACCAGCATATACACATTTATTGCAGTTTCAATAAAAACAAAGCAGGGTCTACTTATAAACGGAGAACCTTTTTTGAGAGAGGTTTACGCGACAACCAACATGCTAGACTGGTCACTTAACTGCCCCTTGCTTCCTTTTCTCGACATACTTTGGCGAGACATATTCTTCAGCAACGCTTCTCAACGCTGCAGGCCGCAGGGGAACCCGTCATGTGCCATAGTCGCGTATTTTCCGGTCTTTGAGTCGAAGAGCGACACACAACTGTTTCACGGCGTCGTACCGCAAGAAAGGCTGGCTGCCACACACGCGCTCACCAAAGAACCCAAGGGAAAAAGGAAGAAAACTCGATCGCACTCACGATCCCACAAAAACACACGAAAAATAAACAAACGATTATGATGTTCGAGGCAACCTGGTTCTCGCACGAACCGGCACCCGCCTTGTGTCCCCTAACTGTGGCGTCCTCACCAAAAAACAGCGGCCCAAACTGTCAACTCAGCCGAGGGGCGCTCGCCCATTCACGGCGATGCGACGCAGCAGGTTGAACCGTTTTTTTTAAAAGTAAAGCTGTTAAACCATAAAGACGGCAGTGGTGTTGCAAAAAACCCGTCGCACCGTTGCCTAGCAACTGCTGAGCACAGCACACGCTATGAGATGGAGAGCACCGCGCATAGCGACCGATGGAGACTCAGCGCATATTGTCCCATGGCAGTTTAAAGGGCCCCTAAACCACCAACAGACGCTCGCGTGCTCCTCACCGTGCCTTTCCTATATCGACAACAGCTGTCATGACGTCACCTGTATGATTAGGCGACGTCGTGAGCAAGAGACGCTGTCAGTGGGCCTAAAAGAGCCTGCTTTCTGCTTGTAGATGCGCGCGCTTCTTGCGTTTCCACCTCTGACGCTGAGGAAGGGCATTCGGATAGGTGGACAGACGAGCCGAGGAACGCAGCCTAGCGAAGGAAAGAGCGAAACGAGAAAACGCGTGCAACTCCACCAGCGTTCGCTACAGACTCGCGTACAACTGCAACGCCACAACTAAATTTCGACCTCTGGGTGGTTTAGGGGCCCTTTAAAGCCAAGGGACACAAAGAGCACATCTGGTGTGACGTCATGCAAAGCCGCGCTCTGCGATGGAGACCGCCACGCATAGCGAGCGGTGCAGACGCAGCGCATAGCGTCCCATTGCAGTTGAAAGGGACGCTAAAGGCAAATAACAATTTATGTCAGAATTAAAGCTCAATGTATGACAACGTCTAAAACGACAATATTATCAACAGCAGTGCCCTACTTACCGAGAAATTAAGCTAAATGTATCACACGATGAGCGCCACGAGCGGCATATTTTAGAAATGATCCCGATGACGTGAGAGAGTTCGACTACAATTAATCATCCGTAATCAAACTAGCTGCAATAACAAAAGAACCTTCCTTTCTTTAAGAGACGTAATGAAATGCTGCTTGTTCGTTTCTCTTTGATTCATGAATAAAAATAACCTCATTGGCGTTGCCATGGGGAACGGCGCGCGTGGTTCAAAGGTTCCGCTTTCGCCGAACTGCGCTTCGCCCGGCACCCTGCTTCGCTCACGCGGTCGCGTCTCATTGGTAGTTTCAGTATCGCGTACTGCTGCGTGTGTTTTGCCCACTCGTGAAAGTCGCTCTGACAGAAAGTTTGACAAAATGCCGCATGCATGTGATGTTGCCGGATGCCTGAATGGCGCATGCCGCCAGTGCACGCCGCCGCGCAGTAAAGGCGGGCAACGTTGGGCACGGCAGCAGTGACATGAGAAACACCGCTTTCAGGTGGGTGATTTGAAGTGCGCTAAAGCGATGTGGACCACTAAAACGGATTTTATTTCAAAATAAGCGCTTCTTTGGCACAAACGTAGCACTACGAGGTTTCTGGACCGTTATTTCAACAATCAACGTCGACTTAATGTTTTCCTTTAGGGTCCCTTTAAAGCCAAGGGACGCAAAGAGCACAGCTGGTGCGACGTCATGCAAAGCCGCACTCTGCGATGGAGACCGCCATGCATAGCGAGTGATGGAGAGGCCGCGCATAGCAGTTTAGAGCCGTGGGCGCAAAGAGAGAGAAAATCAAATAGAAAGAAAGAGGAAGCAAACATCGCGACCAGATACCGTACCACCTGGCCTAGCCGCGCACGGGCGGTAGCTAAGCCACGCCCACCGATGGAGACATCGCGCGCAACCTCCGCTCGACAGTGCATAGCCTGGCTGTGCCCGATCATTCCGAGACGGCCATGGGGCGTCCTAAAAAAATGCATACTCCCGAGGAAGAAGCCGCGCATTTTGAAACTGGACGTGTCGGTCGACGGGGAGAATGAGTGGCGATGGGCCCGTGCTTCGCTGAGCCAAGCTTATCGCGACTATGTGCAAACGTCCCGATCTTTTTTTTTTATGGAGGGGGAGTGGTATTACAGAATTTCATTTTGAGACCGCCGTTGAGGAGATAATTCCTATTGGTCGCTTGCTTTCAATGATAGCTCCGCTCTGATCATGAGTAGCTGAAAACCTTTCTCTAGCAGCCTCACGAAATAACAACATTGAGCATGCACTGCACGCTTTTTGCATGTAGTGCTATTTGGAGAGCTCCGGTTAGTTTTTTCGTTTATTTAACTGCAAAACGCCCATTTGTTTCACCAGGAACTTATACATACATGCATACAATTTTCCTATATTATTCGTTGCGAAAATTGCAATTTTTTAATATCTAGCCTTTGCAATCGTGATGCTTTTTACCAATTATATGGACACCCTCAAGATACAACGCGTTGGTTAATCGCGCGTCTACAGAATCTCGTTCCCCGACGCCATCACATGATTGCCGAGAGAGCGTAAGGCGCGGAGGCCACAGCGTCTTACCCAGCCCCTTACACACGCTGGAACGCGGTAGCGCGTGCCACCACACATGGTTCTCGATAGTGCATGGGGGCGAGGCCACAGCGTCTTACCCAGCCCCTTACACAGGCCCGAACGCGCGAGCGCGTGCCAGGACACGTGGTTCCCGAGCGGACGGTCGCCGATGAGAGGACGGATACAGCCACGAGCAAAAGCTGCTCCGCATCTAAAAAAAATGTAAGAGCGTTGGGTCATAGCGCTGTGCTCAAACACGAAGAAATAACAACTGTGACAGTTTGCGCTCGTCCTGTGTATACGTGTGCGTTCTTTTCGAGCTTCCTTCCTCGTGTTTGAGCAACGCGATGCAAGTGTCGAGCTGTGGGCGCTGTTAGTTCGCGGTCGTCCTGTGTGTGTTCTCTTCGTGAGTCCTTTGATTTTGAGCAGCAAGTTGCAAGTACCGAGCTGCTTGCCATTCTTCGTGTGACATTCTAATTTGTTGCTATCGCATTCATTGCTTCGCCGTTGCAGCGAAACTGGGACTTTTCTCATCATCCGAATGAAAATTTTCGAGGGCGTTTCTTAGCCCCCCTTTCACTGAGCTGCATCGTTTGAATAACTTCTCGTTTAAGTGGGAATTGAATGCATCGGGCGCGTTTATTCGTAATTCGGCTTTTATACCACTCAACCTGCAGACATACGAACATTTTCTCTACGCACAGCACATCTTCGTTTACTTTTTTTCTCGCCTTTGCCGGCGAAACAAGTTAGTCCGTATAAGAATAAAGTGACGCGGCGCTCCGCTACAGTGTTTTGTTTCTTATTTATTATGGAAGGCTTTTCTCTTTCAAGTGCTTTGCTGAGTTTGTGCGTATCTTTATTCTGCGAGCATTGCCAATTCGTCGTTCCCCGCGTCAGCCTCTGTAGAGTGTCCTTTATTTTTCTCAATGAATGCAGTCCCCGTTTTCAATTTCTAGACCGTTGCGGATTCTTCTACCATCGCACTGCCCATAAAGAACCCAAGCTCAAGTTTTCGGCGCGACGACAGCGCCGCGCTGCGGCTCTGGAGAGAAGCTCTGGTGCAACTGGGGGCATGCGGGGTTGACTCAGCCTGTTTGTCGGCAGCGGGAACATGCTCGCGCGCGCGTCCGCGCGTTTCTCACTCGGCACGGGGAACTGGGGCGCCTTGCCGGCAGCTTGGTACGTCGGACCGAGAGGCTTGATGTGCAAAGCTGCATTTCTGCGTAAGGTCCCTAGATAAAACAAGTTTTCAAGGTAGCGACACCCTTCCTTTTCCTCCTCGCTTATTTGCCTGGAGCGCCCCCAAGAAGGGTCAAAGCGTGCATAAAAAAGGGAATGTTTGCGTTCAGTTATTACGGCGGATAGAAATATTTATAGCAAATGAAAAGTAAATGAGACGTAGGATAAAAGGTTACTCAGTTGAATATAAGCGGTACAACATAAGAAGAAGCGTGATGTGTGTTACCCAACTGGCAACGTTGTTATAGTTTTATATTTCGCACCATTATCCATGGCGTCTCGCATCGTACGTCGTAGTTCGTCCCGGTTCGTCCAGTTCTCCGAATGTGTTTTGCTCGTGAATATGATGTGGCACAGTTAACGTGCTTCTTGCTGGATCCTGTGATCCTGACTGACCACAGGGCAGCACCTTGTTGTGACGTTGTGACAAGTGATCATAGCCGCTTGTGCGCACACAGGCAAAAGCCGTGGCCAGACTAGAACGAACGCTTGACTAGCAGCATTGCGATGACAGTTTTTTCTGGAAAAATACATCCATTTTCGCAATCATGATGCCATGAAATCGTGGTGCATGTTTTATTATCTGGGTGACTACGGAAGAGACCGCGGCACCGCAATGCGGGTGCACGCAACTTAACGACAAGTGGGGTTCTACCAGTTTGGTGTCCCGAAGTGATGAACATTGCGACGATGTCGTCGCCCTACCATCAGCGGCAAGTACCAGAAACAGACTTAAAAAGCGTTGGCACAGCGTCGCGTTTGAGCCTGTTTACGCCGCGTTCAAGAGCAAGTGACTCGAACTGGTCTGGCATGAAATGTCCCTGAAAGTGCAGCCACTTCAGCTGTATTCAACTGTACGTGCATACGCACAAATATTTGTAACGAATTTCACGTACTAGACGCGCGTTAGACGCGCGTTCTGTAGCGTTTCAACAAAAGGCGACAAATAAACTCGCCTCGCAAAGCCGCGTCTACGGCGTTGCACGGAAGTCCTCGCGTCAAATGTTTTGTAGCCACACTTCACGGCGTGTCCTATTCCGGATACCACGAGGTATGTTGTAGAGGGAAAAACCGCCTTCTGTTTTGTTGCTGCAGCCGACAGCACAGTACTTGACATATTCAAAATCCACGGCGAAGCATGTTCGGCCGACTTGGCGTCAACTGGAACGCTCCTCTTCTACAGCTTGTCTTGGATACGATTTCGTCTTTCGTCGCGGCAAGAATCCGACTGGAACCATATGCACATGCGCACTCGTTTTGAACCTTTTGCTTCATAATAAATATCACCACCATCCACTAACAGCATCACGTGCAACGAATTCACCAATCACAGACGCAAATGATGGAGAAAAGGAGGGGTAGGCGCGAGAGTGAGGAGGAAGGCGCAAAGAGTAACGAGTGTCGCTACCTTGAAAACTTTTTTATCTAGGGACCTTATTTCTGCGTTGACAGAAGCGACCCCGCGGAAGCGAGATCCGAGGTATTGCTGTTCGTGGGCTGCCACAACAGTGCAGACAACACGAAGGCACGCGATTCACGTGGTAAACTGTATCGGTTCCCGGGCATGTCACACGAGAAATAAAGGCGACAAGCGTGGATCACCGCAGTAAGGAGAATCAAGTATGTCCTAGTTGATAGCACTGTCTCGCCTTCTGTTTTGGCTGTCTCAGTTCACCGCTTTCGTTCGTTTCAACTACCTGTATCAGTACGTAACGCGGCGCATGCACGCAACGACTACAGTAATGATTACTCGCTGTCTTCTCGCATTGTGAAAGTCCAGTTACGGTTGTAGGTGAAACAACTTTGTGTTTTGATTCCCCGTGTTCGTGAGACCTACCCGTCGTTGCCGAACGTTCACACTAGCGTTAAAGTGCGGTTAGCGTTGCGTGGTTGGTTGAATTCAGCTGAACTCTGCACATTATCAGAAGTTCGGCGCCTGCAATTTACGCTTCGGGAAGGCTGCTTTATCACGCCGGAACGGACGTGTTCGTGCAAAAGGTTTTATACGCCTGTAAAGTCGATATTCTCATAAACAGAGAGTGCAAGCATGACGCGAGAGCCGTAAAAATGAGGCGAGCAGTTCAACTTTCCGCGCAGTGGTTAAAGCTCAGCTAGCTGCCTCGCGTCTAAATCGGCGGGTGATGCTCCAGCGGTACGGAGGACTTGACTCTAACCTTCTCAGGCTTTTCTAGTGCCATGGCCATATAATTTCTTTTTTTTTTTTCGCACGCCGCAAACGTTTGTTCACGAAAGTACACGGCTGCTATACTGCAAGCATGCCATATCAAAACAATAATCATATGCTTCATACGCCACAATGCAGAACATCGATACCCGCCACGGTGGTCTAGTAGTTATGTCACTCGTTGCTGACCCGAAGGTCGCGGGATCGAATCCCGGAGCAGCGGCTGCATTTTCGATGGAGGTGAAAATGTCTGAGGCACGTGTACTTAAATTTAGGTGCACGTTAAAGAACCCCAGGTGGTCGAAATTTCCGGAGCCCTACACTACGGCGTCTCTCATAATCATATCGTGGTTTTGAGACGTTAAACCTCACATATTATTATTACAACATCGATAGCGTGCACGGCTTCACTTCGCAGTTCATATGGACCATTACGTATCTACAACATGACATAATGAGTCGTACATTGAGGTATACGTCCTACAGGGTGTTATCGCGACATTGAAAATGCATTTCGCGTTGAGTCGGGCGTCGTTGTTGTCGATCGTCTGCTCTTCACCTTAAACGTGATTGACGAGCCTTTCTCCTTTTATCAAGTTCGCTTTTCGGAAGTGCCTGCCCAGCTCGGAGATATTTTTGAAGCCGCGCTGCAGGCGGTAGATTGTGAGGCGACGCGAACGTACCGCGAGAGCTCTGCACGTGCGCGGAAGCGAGCGGCGGCGCGGCGTCGAGAACGGAGAACGCTCGTTGCATGCTCCCAGTTTCTATTTTTCTGCCAGAGATGGCGCTGCCTGTCAAGAGCAGCAGCGCCACAAAGTGATGCTTGGGAAGCCTACACTATTTCGCAGATTTGAGCTATTCGAAGAATGGTAATTTTTCACTCGTAAAGCAATTCGTTCATAGAATGGGCCCACCTTTTCATTGAAACTAATATTTTCGTCATGTTGTATCGCAGCATATTACTCTGAGAATCTCTGTAAGGGTGCTCAAATATGTTTTGTCTTTGCAAGAATCCCGCTTTAGATACTTACCAAGCGTATATATTTCGACGGTAGTTTCTTAGAGCGCACTAGGGTGGATCAATCATCTGTGAGGTTAGGGCTCGAGCACTGTGTTTTTCTATACTACTAATATTTCTAATGGAATTCACAGCCTATTCGAAGAAAACAAACTGCACATTGTTCGCTTGCTTTTCTTAGACGTTGCTTTTAGGCGATCTGGAAAGGCCATGCACGCGCGTGCGGCCGGCTGACGCAATCGTCTACTTTCATTACAGAGAACGGTACGCTTTTTCATATGTTTGCGTCATTAATCGGCACTCATTGACGTAGACTGTTTGCTTTTGCGCACAACTTAGTCGTATGGCTGCGAAAGACATCGTTCTCGGAAGCCATTGATAAGACCAACGTTACCTGGCGGCAACGAAACTTATGAATTTTATACTGACCTGATGTTTAGCTATCACATTTCCGTTCTTTCAGTTATGCGCGTCCAGCAAAAGTTCACGCTTGATTTAAGAGTCACAGAAATATTTGAGTTGTTCGATTACACGTTTTCTTGATTACGTGAAACCAAATATGCCTTTCACCTTCTGGTGACAATACATCTCAATAAATGTACTTTATCTTTAACCATGGCGTTAAGAACTATCATGTATTCAATTTGCGTGCCGTGACAATAATTTTCAGGCGTCAAGGGCTCGCCCACTTGCGTCTTCTTCACCGGCACTTTGTGAAATATCGAGCGCTTTCACTCGTCATTTTAGCTAAAAATCTGGCTAGTTGGTTGGTCATGGCAATAGATATAGAGCGCAAACTGTGGACGGGGGACAAAGCAACGCATGAATACAGGCGCTCGTCCACGTGCGCTTGTCTCGCGGCCCAATTTGCGCTACTAATAATAATTGTTGGGGCTTAACGTCCCAAAACCACGATAATATTATGAGAGACGCCGTAGCGGAGGGCTCCGGAAATTTCGACCCTTTCGGGTTCTTTAACGTGCACCTAAATCTAAGTTCGCGGGATTCAAGCATTTTCGCCTCCGTAGAAAATGCGGCCACCGCGGCTGGGATTCGATCCTGCGACCTGCGGGGTCAGCGGTCGAGCACCATAACCACCAGACCACCTTTGCGGTTCAAGTTTGCGCTATAGCTCTTGTGCGCTGCACCTTACACAATTATGGTTCGCATTAAGTCTGACGGTCTTACACCCCCATATTATGAAATCCAGTTAGCCTTCTTCCACTGTTATGTAAAATAAATAGCGTTTTTAGTAGAACTGAGGCTTTGGAATACAAGCGCATACAGCAAGCTCCATTGAATTGTATTGACACGCGGACATGCTTGTTGTGTCTACTTGGGTAAACTAGACGAAAAAAAAAGGCGAGGGGAGACAGGAAATCATCAATCTCTGCGGTCACATGTTAGTTCCAACGCAGTGGCTCCGCTAAAACTGCAATATTTCTAAAGCTTAGCTGCGATTGCTAAGGGTGCTGGTCCTATTCGATATGAATGTAAGTAGATAAAAAAATAATCATCACACTTGCATGGAATACGGCTATGTGTGTCTTAGAAAATACTACGCAGGAAGTCGGTATTTTCATTATTTTTATTTTTAGAACACCAGTGTTGGTGAGTTGTCAGAATGCATACAAAATGAGAAAAAAAAGTATGGTACACATAGCGCCGAAAAAAATTCATTGTGTATAAAATGTGAGAGAACCATACAATTTGAACTGCCTCCTTATCTGCACAAAGAGTAACTTGCAAAAAAGCGATAACGTCATTTCAGCGTCTCGTCCCCTTTACTGTTCTGTTCTCTGCTTGCACTTGGTCCACTTTCGCGACCATCGCATGTTCTACAAGAAGGGAAATCTGGGCTAGTTGGTTATAGTCGATTTTCGATCAGCTTACAGCGCGAAAAGGACGAGGACGCAGACCAAGGATGTGACGACTCGAGCGCAAAACCTCGACGCACGAGGTTTTGTTGTGAAAAAAAAGTGGTATCACGAACAAGAAAAAATAATGTAACCGTGCTGTGTGCTACCATGAATAAATTTTCAAAGACAGCTAGCTTGAGTGATGAACACTCCGGATAAACAATTATTTTATCAAAGATTAATTATTAAACTGCACAGTGTTGTAAGAGCAAAATCTAGCGCATATGGAATCATAAAAATTATATTCTAGCAAACACCCAGTCTTTTTCTTCGCTTTCATCATTTCTTTTCCTTTGATACTTGTACGTACTACCAAACTTTGGAAGGCAACAGTACTTTTTATCTTGAGGACCGTCAGCTGCATGTTGGGCAAGCGCTGAACCTCAGTTAGCTTCGAGTTTGCAACCAAGAATTCATACAACCAGTCACAACCTTCGTCCGCGTTAGGGAGGCATGGATTCCCTTCTTGCCATGTTGTGTGCATTATTGTATAGTGAAGGCAAACTGAAGATTTCCGATTGCTTTTTCCGTAGGTTGTGTACGGTCGAATAATCCAAAGATGGCCCAGAAATACGTCTAAGCTACTTGCCCTCAATATATGTCAGGTTTTCGTACTCTAAATTGAGTATTTCGTATGCCACATCTAAAACAGTGAAAAACGAATTAACCCTTCTTTATTCGAGCTAGTCATTACGCTTACGAGAAAGAATGTCGTTAGTGTCAAGAACCATTAGCGATGTCTTTATGCTTCATATTATTTGTTAGGAAATGTTTCCATTTGTCTACACTGTTCGGTTGTTTGCGTGTACTTCTTGGCCTGTGCATTATGAACTTCAATCTCAATTTGCTTTCTTTAGTTCCTGTCGTATTCACATCTGGCAGTGCAATGTAGGGCTGATTCGTTCTCCCTAAACAGAAGGAATGGCTGGAGTCACAATATCACCACTTTCACAGCATCAACAGCATCTTTATGTGAACGTAAAGAGGCACATACAAAGGCAGCCAGTCACGACTAACTTCGTTAACCGAGGTCTGTGAGAAAATATGGTGTGCTGACGTACCCACTTCCATTCCATCGAATTGCTTTGCCGCAAGTTCACACTGACCGAGCATTTATTTGTATTACTTGGTCTACATGTCTAACTTTGTACCTCACAACATAAACTAGTTTAGCAAAGGCGTTTGCAAGAATTAGGAACGCGTATGCTGTACAATACTTAAGCAGACATATAAGCGAGAAGCAAACAAGGACAAAGAAAACTGTAAACAGGACGGGCGCGAACTACCAGTTGCACATTGGCGCCCGTCCTGTTTAAAGTGTTCGCTGTCCGCGTTTGTATTGCGCTTAAATGTCTGCATATGTAGGCATATGTGTGACCAACTAGCTAAAACCAAAGCTTTGATAATATAGTTGTGTAAGCATGTCTTGTCAGGGGGCGTCAGATTGAGGTCGAGAAACGAATGTCTGTACTTGGTTTTATGCAGTCGATGTTATAAGCCAACCGCAAGTACGCAAAGCTCAAGAAGAGCATAAATAGCGGAAAATATGGTGAATACGTACTTATTTATGTAATGCTTGTTCATTTCCACGCCGTTAATGTTTCGCGGTAGGTTTACGGCGAATAAAGCGGTGCCCCTGTGAGAACCGAGGCACATATTCATTCTTATTATACTTTTGAGACTGAAAATGCTGGAATGCTTCTGCAAAAGTCTGTACACTTGCCCAGGCACGAGTGACTTGTTGGATTTTGACATCTTAGTCTTTCAGAAAAAAAAATCACAGCTTCGCCGCAAAGGCGAGGAATTAATGCGATATAAACGAATTGGAATAGAATCCGAAGTAAGTCAACCAGCATAACTGCTTTGCCATCCGAGTCGCAGCCAGCGAAGTCAATGCAGCTAGTGAAGTGATCTTCGTGCAGTCTGTCACTTCAATCTGACTACGCAGTTTCTGTCGGAGACATGCAGTCTTAACTTTCAGAACGAATGATGGGCTTTTCGTGCTATAGAAAGGGTCGGAGCGTTTTCTTTCTGCTTCAATCGACAAGGTCGGCTGCCCTGACCTACTTTTACTCGCACATAAAATACGTGCTGGGCGCTGTTGTGGTTCTTGGACTTTATACGGAGCCTCACGGCGACGGCAGAAATGCACCGTTAGTGTCCATATATTTGCTACAGCAATAATATGTATTTCTGTTGCAACCAGGCATTCTGTATACACACCGATCCTTTCAAAGCTCTCGTTTCGTCATTCATGAACAGATGATTATTTTTTTGGCACAATCGCAGAAAAATTCAACGAATAGCAGCGATTAGCTGTCCTGTTTTGGGGGTTTTTAGTGTATAAGTGTTTTTATGAGTGCTCAACAAAATTTTATACACATATTTAATATAATTTCAGCTGAGAGTTGTAATTTGGACCATTCATTGCATATTGGGCAGGGTGCAGATAACTTGAGGAATACAAGTATACGGTTTTGAGGCTTCCTGTTAAAATCTTCAATTGACCAATTATGAGCTGTGCGCTGGATATCAAATATTCAAGATATAATAAAACCAAGAGTGCCGATGAATTTATCCGAAGACGCCGGGAAGGACTCGTAGATCTTCTCCACAAATAACGGATGATAACAAAGCAATGAATGTTTTAAATTAGAGCAGTTAGAGCAGATCTTAACCCGAAGCCTTGGCTATAGGCACCTATGGTTAATAGGCGTCAAGCTAGACTTTCTTTTGATAAGTGAACGTGCTGATGTCCAGAAGACGACCATCAATTGTTTAAGCATAACTACACGCTACACGATCGCCAAAATGTTATGTCTTCGACAACTTAGGACCATCTCAGCACAATGTATCAATATCTTTATTGAGTGGTGATCTGGAAATGTGGGCCCTTCATTGTACCCCGTAGGCTATTCTGTGAGTCTGAATCCTACTTCTGTTCTGGCAAAGGCCTCGTTTTTGTATTGCCTTCCGTTTCCTTGCTGATGTGCACTGCTATCTTTCAAGCAAATGAAGCTTGACAGGTTGGACTAATCAAAGCGCTTCTGAGAGTTTCTGAAAATGGGCGATCAGCAAACGTATTCTGCGAATATATTTAACGCGTGCAGCAGTTTACAAAACATCGCAGGAAGAAGGCAGTAATACTATATAAACAATACAGATTGTGGTGCAAAAAGCATGACTGGACCCACTTCAGATGCACCGTATTAACTTTTTATTGACCCACTATTTCAAGATTCTTTTCTTATTGACCCACTATTTCAAGATTCTTTTCTTATTAGCCACTTTTCAATGCAGATTGCTTCTCTGACATGCGTTATTTTTTTCTTGTCTTTTTTATAAAACAATGATGCTTTAGTCCACTCTGAACAAACTCGCTATTGCACGTAACCCACCGTTTTTTTTTGCTGTAATTATCATTACTTCCCGATGCAGTGCCGCTCTGTTCAGGAAGTTAGTCCTCCTGCGTCCTTGCGAGAAACACGGTGCTTTGTTGCCAGTGGCACCAGTTTTTAGTGATGAACAAAAAAAAAAACAGCTTAAATGCGTAGTTCACACATCACCGCGCGGCTGTTCTGTACCATTCTCACCACTGGCGACAAACACAAGAGCTGTCGAAACCACTCGCACTGGTCATACTTTGTGCTGCAAGATTTCTTGCCAACCTTTTCTCTATACAGCGACCTTCAGGGTTTGCTTTCAGCTTCACTGCTAAGACATACACTTTCAACGGCAGAACGAGCATTGTTTTGTTCTTATGGCTTGAGGGATACATGTTTCGTGTGACGCGCCTTTTTCAATTTGTTGTTTGGTCATTTGTTTTCTTGCTCAGTACCTTACATATATGTATTTACCGTTCTTTGTGAAATTGTTAGCTTATCTAGGGGAATTTTTTTTTTGCCTCGCGATTTTGACATATATGAATATTTATTTGCATTATAATTTGCCACTCCCTTTCAGGGTTCGCTTTGGGACTGGTGTTTACAGCCTCAGACGACAGACACTTACTCAATTTTTATAAAACAGTTATCACAGACACCCACGCATCAACATGAGTTTGCACTTAGTCAGCACTCGACGATCCCGCAAGAATACGCTCCATGCTAGCTTTTGTCTGACTGCAGACCGACGATGCGAAGTCGCGCTTATTTAAAGGCCGCTGGCGAACTCTCGAGAAGTTTCCTGTTTCCTGCAATGATAAGGCTGTCCATGGCAGGCGTGGCTGTAAGTTTTGCGTGGGCAGCACTTTGTCTCGGAAAACAGCCCACGCTCAGCATTCGTAGAGAAGGCGTTTTAAGAAATCTTCGTTGGTGGGCCGTCGTGCGCCTGGCAGTTCTGTAAAATACGAACCGTAGGCGGTTCTGCAATACATCCTTGCGTAAAGCGACAGAAATATAAGACATTTCTGCAACACTAGGTTGAGGTAACAATGTAGTCTCTGCGTAAAGGGATGCTGACACATTATCAGTTGCATTCATTTATTCGTTTATATGCTTACGTATTGTGCTCACTTGCAACACTTGAACTGCAGATTAGGCATTAGTTTTCCGAGTAGAAAGCGTCTAGATCCACAAAAGTGTCGTAATTCCTCTCACAAGTTGTCAACACCACAATCTGAATAAAGAATGCGTTAGCTAGGCTTGAAAACTGTATTAATATTTCGTTCGTAAACACGTACCATTCATGACAGGAACATCTAGGCATGGCTAGGACAGGCACACATGAAAATGTAACGTGTTCGTACAAAATTTATGGGCGAGCAGACTTGAGGCTAGAAGTAACCTATTGAGGCATTCTAAATTTATTTGTTTTTCAGTGCGCCTGACGTTGACATGTTCACAACTCAAACTTCGGGCCTATGTATCGTTTATATTGCCACTGTGCTTTATTAATTCTTATCGTATGTTCTGAATTGGCAGAGGTTGTTCAATAATTCAAGAGGTCTTAAAGCGCGAATGTTTCTGTTAAGTTGCTGTGCTTCCCACGAGCACCATCATTGAACGCATATCTTTATAACGGGAACGAATAAAAGGTAGGGAGTTGGAAACAGTACCTCTGGCATTTTGTTAAGCATTTAGCACGTGTTTTGACGTTGAGTACGTGATCGAACGACGACCTATAGAAAGCCAGTTAGAGGCACAAATGAGTCGACAAAAATCGTGGGAGGCTTCGCTCGCTGCCTCATCATCATCATCATCAATCTGACTACGCTCACTGCAAGGCAAAGGCCTCTCCCATGTTCCGCCAATCAACATGGTCATATGCTTGCTGCTGCCACGTTAAACCCGTAAATTTCTTAATCTCATCTGCTCACCTAAATTTCTGTCTCCTCCTCGCGTGTTTAGTTTCTCTTGGATTTCAGTCAGTTGCTCTTAATGACCAGCGGTTATTTTGCTACGCGATACATGTCCATGTCCATTTCATCTTTTGGATTTCGACTAAGATGTCCTTAACACCTGTGCCCTGACTCACTCTGATCTCTTCGTGCCCCTTAAAGATGCACCTATCATTTTCGTTTCCATTGCTCGCTGCGTCGTCTTCAGTTTAAGTTGAACTCTCTTTGTAAGCCTCCAGGTGTCTGCTCTGGAGGTAAGTACCGGTAAGATACCGCTGTTATATACCTTCCTCTTGAGTGAGAGTGCTAAACTACTGTGGCATACTTTTCTTCTTCTTCTGGCACGACGCACTTGGGACATAAACTAGTAGTGGGTAGTCTGCTGTGGAAAAGAAGAAGGAGTTGGAACAATGGCGGAGATACAATAATAAACCGCGCTGTGTTTTCGGAACCGCGTTTCAGTGTGCTATATTTATTGGTGACCCGGACTACGAACGCGACCTTCCATGGAGCAGCGTGAGCATCTCGACGGCCTCAGCCCTGGTACCGCTGCCGCTGCACCCGGCCATGTACCCTCTTCGGGCGTTGTTGGAGGTACTACTACCATAACGCTACCACAGCTGTGGCTTGCCGATCCCTCCTTATGGTTCATTCAAGTCGAGAACAAGTTCCGCATTCATCGCATCACGTCAGAAGTTCGCAAGCATGAGCTCCTCGTTGAAGCGTTGCCGCCACAGGCAATGGCCGAAATACGCGACATCCTCGTGGGCCCGCCTGGTGACACTCCATATACGACAGTCAAACAGGCTCTTCTTCACCGACTCGTTCCGCCTAAGCATCGGCGCATTCAGCAACTTCTGTGCAACGAAGAGCTCGGGGACCGCCGTCCCACACAGTTTCTACGCCCAAACTACCATTCATGATTTGGGTATGCTTGCCCAATGTGCTCCACCCCATTTTTATTCTTCTAGTTACTTCACTCTTATGGTTCGGCTCCGCAGTTACTACCTGTCCCAAGTACACGTATTCCTTTAGAAATTCCAGGGCCTCGATGCCTACCACAAAGCGCTGTTCTTTTCCGAGACTGCTGCAGATTATTTTCGTTTTCTGCACATTAATTTTCAGACCTGTCTTTCTGCTTTCCTTGTGCAGTTCATTACTCATGAGTTGCAATTCGTCCCCTGAGCTACTCACCAATACAATGTCATCAGCGAATCGCATGTTACTAAGGTACTCTCCATTAACTCGTATCCCTAACCCTTCTCAATCCAGGGTCCCGAAAAACTCCTGTAAGCAAGTAGTGAACAGAACTGGGGAGCTCGGGGCCTCAAATTAGGTATATTAGAGCAAGCTTGTGAGGCAGTCAGAGAAAACTGCAACACCATCAGCATTGCGGTTTAGCGGGGCTGCCAAAATTGATCGAAGGAAAGAACGCTTTCACGCCGATTGCTCAAATAAACATTGTCTGATTTCATCGCTTTGATAAAGGTTTCAGCTGGCAGTCTCAGAACAGAAGATAAAGCACAGGCAGAGATTGCGGGCATACATAACCTCTGAATTGTGGCCATGAACCATAAATAGTATTTTGTGGACGCCGAGTTTTAGCAATTACCCACTGAAGAGAGGTTGTTAAGATAGAATTTATTATTTCAATTTTCCCGAAATTATTTTCAACGTTAGTGTTATAAGAAACAGGCTTTGAATAGCCGATGGCAATTGCCGTAAAGCTATGACAAAGTTATGGCAAACAGAATAAGAGATTAACATAAATCAAATGGTTAGAGTAGAGTAGCGATGAACAAGTTCACTCTACCCTCTAGACAATGCGAAAAAGGACCCAGGGTGACAAATCTGGGCAAATAAAAGCGTGCACGAGAAAACGCGACGGAGCCATTGTTTTAATATTATAAGAAAAGTAACATATAAAAAACGCATTTTCCTAAAGGAAAGAACTAAGATATTGTGCACCCTCGAGGGTGTTTTCTCGTTTCCATAACTCAGTCGCCGGCAGTTTACAACGGGGGCATGCTAACCCCGTAGTCAATGCGGTGTTCTTATAATATTGTTCTTGGCAGGCAAACGCTCTTCATCAGTGTAAAGTGCAATAAATGTTTACTCTGATCAATACTGCAAAAAACGGTGGAAGTGTTATTTTCCATAATTTTGAGCCGTCCTCATTCTGCACAATAAATTGCATAGGAATTTGTTGGAACTTACGAGCCTATCTATTTAGCAACGCGGAAATGAAATATATACAGGAAGCCAGCACTAGACACCATAGGTAGGCTAAGAAGTAAAAGATGAAAGGCTGCTCGTGAGCCATGAGACTGTTTGGCGTAGCGCACACCCACAAGGACAAAAGAAGGACACACACACACACAGCGCTAACTTTCAACTAATGGTTTCATTTCTGATCACACGTGTCTTTTTTATACAGCAACAGGCGATCGATAAAACCAAGAAAAAACATGTAATAGTACAGCATTGACCGCGTGCACGTCATCACAGTCTCATGGATCATAACCAACTAGCCCAACAAAGCGCCTTGAGCTGCTCGTGAGCCTCGTCAACGAGCAGGTCATCAATACGAAGAGCAAGGATGTCAGTCTATACCGAGACCAGACGTCGTGATGGAACAGTAACCTAGAGGAAATCTCTTATAGCGAAGCGTTGAGAGGCATCTTTATTTGCTAGAAAAGTTGAGGTACCCGGATACCCCGAAAGTGCATCATAAAGTGTTTTCAGAACATTGCATTTCATTGTATCCCCAAAATTGCAGAAAGAGTGCAGTAAGAATGTTTTCGCAACTTGAAACCCTTTATTTTGAATTTGAAAAGGGTACTTCAATGTCGAAGCCACTAACGAGAATGTTATTTTCTTTTCGCATCTAATTTTGTGCATCCCCATGAACGGTCCTTCAATCAATATAATTTTAATATGTAGCTGTGTATAACGGAAACATTATTCTCTTCATAAAGCACCCGCGGTTTTAATAAAGTATGTTATTCGTCTAAATATCTATTTAAGTTTTACACACCCAGTTCTGTTCAATAAAGTGCAATTAAAACAGTTTTCGCTGCTATTTTTCTATTTATAAACAAAAAAATGCCAGGCCTGCGCTGAAACCGCAGCACAGTCACAGCGAAAGCTGGAAGAGCGGAGTTTCTAGAGGCCGTTAAGCTCTCTTGGGGCTACAATACAAGTACACTACAAAGGTACCCACTACGCCATAAATCACAATTTTTGTGAAGTTGGGAAGCACCTACTAAGCCATTATTCGTCATTCTGCGGAGAAGCGAGGCACGAGCTACACGTCTGTAAGGCATTATGTGCACTTTGTTGACGCGACAACTGATGACGATGAAGAATTATGGCACAACCCGTTGTAATGGGTTGGAAGCTTTAAACGGCCCACCAGTTATGTAATTTGCATTAGGTGACGCCCGGTCGCTATGTCCCTCTCCCGCCATGCTGTATAACATACGTTGACGTGGGAGAGAGAGGTGGGGGGGGGGGGGGCGAAGAACTTTACTGAGACCCCAAGGAAATGGATCATACGCTTATGGGCTTTCTTGGCAACCAATACAAGTGCACTTGCGAGGAACCCACTACGCTATAAATCGTAATTTTTTAGAAGTAGGGCAGCAGGCACTGTGCCATTTTTCGTCATTCTACGGAGAGCGTTGGTACCTGCTAAACGTATGTAAGGCATTATGCGCACTTTGTTGATGCTGTACCTGATGACGATGAAGAATTATGGCAGAGCCCTTCGTAATGGGTTGGAAGCATTCAGCAACCTACTCGTTGCGCAATTTGCGTTGTGTGATGCCTGGTTACAAAATTCTCGTTGTGCGACGCTTGGTGCTTATTTTACTCTTCTACCACGCTATATTGCATATGCTAATGTGGTTCCTTCCCGACACAAAGCCTGTATAGGACCTTTTGCAAAGCAGTTTCAAGCACCGGCATGGCTCAGAGGTTGAATACTGGGCTGCCACGCATAGGGCCCAGGTTCGAACGTCGTTCCATCCTGGAATTTTTTCTTATTTCGTTTTTTTTTCTTATTTCGAGTGATACTGGTTACGGACACCGGCGGCGGCGGCGGCGGCGGACAACTACGGCGCCAAAAACGGCCGGTGAAATGATCTCATAACAGCTTTCGCTGTAACACATTCAGGTGTTATTTGGGGAAAAGAGACCATTTTAAATAATACGTTCCTCTGTGGTAATAAGGTAAAGAAAGCCTGCCTAAAAGTATAACGCATATCTGACAAATAACACATAAAAAAGAAGGTACCCAATAAATGCCGCGCAGGCTGCTGAACGAGCTCTAGGATGTGTGTTTTAGTTAGGAAATTTTAATATTAAAGACGATAGTCTTTCTTGGGGAACTTAAACGCAGAAATTTTGGTCTGTCTTTCTGTCTGTCTTTCTGTTTGTCGGCACTTCCCTCGATTCAACCACTCGGCCAAAGTTGAACCACTTGCCCAAGGGCCAGCCATCGTGAACGGCTGACTAGGTTCATACTTGTGTACATTGTTAATCAAAAAGCAAACATTACGCATATCTGAGGCGCAACATGACTAGGTAAGCATTAGGCGGTGTGTTCCTTTAACAGAAAATACATAGATACGCAATTTTAAAGACCTTGATGGTATGCGTTTAACGTTGAGACAGTAACGCGTTTATTAAAAGATTGCCACAGCTGAAGCGATCAGCGCTCCAAGCCGAGCAAGCGCGAGCGCCAACAGCCACCGTCTTCGTCTTCTTCTTTCGCAGGCGTTCTTGTCTGCGCCGTACCATGTTACAAATCACTCCCCCGCGGAAAAGGAGTCATCCTGGCGACCTAAGGAACAGGTACAGCTGGTGGGTCATAATGCGGCTTCAGTCGATCGACGTGAACAGTCTCGCGGCCGCTACGACGGCGGCCCGTAGATGATTGAACAGGCTCAATCATATAGTTAACTGGGGATGCTTGACGTAGGACGCGGTAGGGGCCTTCGTACTTAGGCAGTAGCTTTGTGGAAAGGTCAGGAGTGGAGGAGGGAACGCGAAGCCACACCAACGTTCCAGGCGAATACGACTGAGGAGGCAGGTTTTCGTCGTGACGGTCCTTCTGGCCCTACTCGCCCTACAATGTTACAACCCTAGTTTCTTAAGCTGCGCTGAAAATGCGACTGCGCTGAAACTTGTCTTCCTCCGTGCCCTCTGCACAAGCTCATGTTGTGTTTCGGTTTCGGTTCAGTATTGCATTGTACGAATGACAGGGGGCGCCGCTCTGGCATTGCTGTTTTACCCAGGCGACGTGTAAATAAAAGAGTGTGGGGAGAGTACTCGTTGAGTGCGGACGTTTCTTCTCCTTCGGCGCATCGCGCCAAACAGCGTGTTCGGGCTGGCCGGCGTCCCCACCGGTCGCGTTGGTCACCGCCGGTCTTCGCCTGCCGCTGCGCCGGGAGTACCAGCCCGCAACACAGCACTCGTGTTTCCCGACGTATTGCCAGATGGCGTCCATATCTCACGCAGCGCCTCTTCTATCGTCTTTAGACGACATTTGCAGCGAAGCACGCAGATACGCGGCCAATTTTTTCTTAGGGAATAATGGATGCGCGAAAAGCTACATACAAAAAAAGGAAAGCTGCAAGGGCGTGTAGCCATTGTAGGGTGAGAAGTATTTTTATATATTTCTTTGTTTCTGTGTTATTGCAATTGTCTATTTAGTAGACCATTGTTTTCCACTTGCTACACCTAGCTGTAGGACTGATTACGAAAATGCAAGCATCATTTCCCATGGACCCGATTTCATTCAAATACAACACGACTTAGCAGATACTTCTTCTGGGCAAGTTGGTGCGACATTTGCAAAATATAACAGCACGAAGGACGGGACGAAAGACACAGAAACTGCAAGACCAGTGCTGACTACCAAGTGAGATTTATTTGATGAACGTGCCTTTTTTATAGTGTCACATGTCACCACCGACAACACGGTCCATTCAAGAAACCAATAATAGCACCAATTATGAACGCTATCTGATACCAAAACCTGAATCAACGCAGTTAACAACCGGAATAGCACACGCAGATTATGCAGACGTGCGTGGCAATTGAAGAAAAAAGCTTAAAGACACATTACCACAGTTTAAAATATAAGTGCACACAACTCGTTAAAACACTGTATTGCGCATGCTCCTCCCAATGAACACAGATAGCAAGATATTACAATTGTAGCGAAGCTTTGGAACTCTGAAGTGGGTCGTCCTATCCAGCTCCTTCTAGTGGGTTGCCCTCTTCGGAGAGAAGGCAGCTCGTGCAGAGTCGGCCCCGCCTTGACTGTCGCTGCTGTTCATCTTCGCCGAGTGTCCGCCAATAAACATCTTTATACAACGATTAAAACGTGGCAGCTGGAAAAGACGATGAACCCACAACAACCACAAAAAGGAGAGTGCTCTGTCATACAGAAGATGATGAACAGATGAAAATCCACCCTGTATAATAAAAACTTAAAACTCAAACGTTGCTCACACATGTCCTTCCAAAAAGGCGATCTCGTCTTTGGAGAGAAATAAGGAACGTTCGCTAACACATTGATCGCCAGCTTTGTTGATAAGAAACGCTTCCATTATTTCTCTCTCCAATTTGTTGCTCGCTTTTTTAAAAAAAAACTGCTTCTCTGAAACTCTAGTGCACAACCTCACCTGCGGCAGTGGTCCACCAAGTGCCCTCCTGATTTCATTTGCACATTCAACCTGTGCTCCCGAGCGCTATCATTAAAACATCGGCCCGTTTGGCCGATGTATTTCCGTCCGCAACTGAGCGGGATTTCATAAACGACCTGAGACTGGCAATCAGTGAACTTGTTCCTGTGCTTCTTCTCACACAGCTCAGGCACCCTGTTTACCAGGGCACAATTTTTAGACAGCTTCTGAGGGGCAGAAAAAACAACATTGACTCCGTATCTTGATGCTACTTTTTTATGTTGTGCGATACTTTATCTAGGTACGGAATTGCCTGTGCTCTCTTCTTTTCTTTCTTGTTTCGCCTTCCCTGAGGGTGTTTTATTGTCAGCAGCAGATGCTCGCAAACGGAAGTAATCGTTAATGTCGGCTTACCTGAACGCCAGAGGCGCGTAATTTGGGAGGAAAACCCTGATTGCACAAGGTGGGTACCTGACGTTTTTAACGATGCGCCAAGACAAGTGATGTCGATGTCTCTTTGTATAGTTTAAGAATGAGCACTATTATACGCCAGAAACCATTTTGCAGAGCGCGGATTGTAAATCCTGCAGACACGAGCTTCATGAAAATGCAAGCGAACATCTAAGAACTGAATGGCGTCATTCTCTGGTTTCTGAAAAGTAAAGCGTGATCCACAGCCGTAGAATTTAAAACTGCTGATCAGACCATTAATACATTCATCGAGAGCAAAACTAGGAACACCTTTCAGTACAACGAAAAAATCATCCGCATACCAAAAAATCTTTATACTCTTGAATCAGAGAGATCAGCCTGAACATCGTGATCTATACCCGACAAAAATACATTGCACAGCATGGGTGCGACAGGGGACCCAATACGTATGTCACTTCTTTGCACGTAATGCTTGTCCTCAACGATTACAACAGCAGACTGAAGATGGAATTCCAAGAAACTCATAAAATTTTCACTAGTGATGCCCGAGCTGTTTTGAAATTCCACGTCCACCACTTCTTCAATCTTCGTTCTAACCACACCAAAAATCACAGCATATCCACGGGGTGAATGATGATTAGGGGGGCGAAGCTCCGGAGGGAATCATCGGTAAACCGTGAAACTCTTCCGTGAAATTCGCCCATTACATCATATAAAGAGTGCGAAACACCGTGTATATATTAAACATCAAACTTTTATTGTACTGTTGGTTTATGTGGTCCTTTTATTATCACCGCTTTGTAATCGGTGAAATGCAGGGGAAGTGTCCGCTCTCGAGCGAAATAGAAAGCTCGCCAAGTGCGACCGCGTTCCCCGCTCGCCCTGTGAGAATTAACGGCAAGGCTAGAGGGCAGACACGACGCGCGTAGCGTTCTTCTTCGCGTTCCACGAAGCGAGGTCGGTAGCATGCCCAACGAAAGCCAACGGAACGCGATCGTGCAAGTGCTCCGGCTTCGCATCGCCTCATGGTCCCATTTAGCCAAACATTTTGCTCAAGGTGTGCTTTGCGTTTTACAGCGAAAGCTGTTATGAGATCATTTCAGCGGCCGATTTTGGCGCCGTAGTTGTCCGCCGCCGCCGGTGTCCGTAACCAGTATCGCTCGAAATAAGAAAAAAAACTAAATAAGAAAAAATTCCAGGATGGAACGAGGTTCGAACCTGGGCCCTCTGCGCGGGAGCCCAGTATTCAACCTCTGAGCCATGCCGGTGCTTGAAACTGCTTTGCAAAAAGGTCCTATACAGGCTTCATGTCGGGAAGGAACCACATTAGCATATGCAATATAGCGTGGTAGAAGAGTAAAATAAGCACCAAGCGTCGCACAACGCGAATTCTGTAACCAGGCGTCACACAATGCGAATTGCGCAACGAGTAGGTTGTTGAATGCTTCCAACCCATTACAAAGGACCCTGCCATAATTCTTCATCGTCATCAGGCACAGCATCAACAAAGTGCGCATAATGCCTTACATGGGTTTAGCAGGTACCAACGCTCTCCGTAGAATGACGAAAAATGGCAGAGTGCCTGCTGCCCTACTTCTAAAAAATTTCAATGATGTATAGCGTAGTGGTTTCCTCGCAAGTGCACTTGTATTGGTTGCCATGGAAGCCCATAAGCGCATGATCCACTTCCTCTGGGTCTCAGTAAAATTACAATGATTTATAGCGTAGTGGGTTCCTCGCAAGGGCACTTGTATTGGTTACCAAGGAAGCCCATAAGCGCATGATACATTTCCTCGGGGTCTCAGTAATGTTCTTCGCCCCCCCCCCCCCGTCTCTTTCCCACGTCAACGTATGTTATACAGCATGACGGGAGAGGGAAATAGCGACCGGGCGTCACCCAATGCAAATTACATAACTGGTGGGCCATTTAAACATTCCAACCTATTACAAAGGGCTGCGCCATAATTCTTCATCGTCATCAGTCGTCGCGTGAACAAAGTGCACATGATGCCTTACAGACGTGTAGCTGGTGCCTCGCTTCTCCACAGAATGACGAATAATGGCTTAGTAGGTGCTTCCAAACTTCACAAAAATTGTGATTTATGGCGTAGTGGGTACCTTTCTAGTGTACTTGTATTGTAGCCCCAAGAGAGCTTAACGGGCTCTAGAAACGCCGCTCTTCCAGCTTTCGCTGTGACTGTGCTGCGGTTTTAGCGCAGGCCTGGCCATTTTTCTTCGTAGAAATAATTTCTTTATCATGTACATTAAGACGAAAAGTTGAAAGCTCACTAGATTATATCACCCGCAAAGTATGTGTTTTTGTGTGATTAAATCAAGGAACACTACGATGTCTTGTAAATTATGATATCTAGTGAATTGCTCATCTGGTGAGCAATTCATTAAACTGGAGCTGGCTACTTACTACTACTACTACTACTACTATTACAGAGGAGGGAACGACCCACACCCTAAGGAGCTTCGCCCCTAAAAGTTCCACGTGCGGCTACGAGTAATATATTTCCTCTATGTCGATCGAGAAAGCCGTCAACCCCGATTCCTTCTCCATGAACTCCATATATTCGACCAACTGAGATGAACTGCCGATTCCGAACGGATCGTCACAGGGCAAGGAGCTAAGCTGGCGCTGGAGAAAACGACTGAGGTTAATCAACCACGAACGGCATTCCGACACAATTGCACGAAACGGACAAGCAGACTTATTGGTTTTCGCCGTAAAAAATATTTCTAAACAACCCGAGCCCCCTTTTTCGACTGCTCTCCTGAGACCATCCAAGTATAGCTCTGACAGTTTGCGAACAGCCAACTTCTTGCTCTCCTTAGGATCAAAAATACACTTGAAGTTCTTTTGCACATCATCCCAAGCCTTGTCTCGAAACATTCCTTTAGGCATCACCACAAACCCCCCCCCCCCGTCTTTGTCTGCTTGAAGAACACTAAGATTGTTCTCTTCAAGACACTTAACAACGCCGGGAAAGGAGGTTTCTTGGGAAGCTTGTGACTTACTGTGCGCTTGAGTGAGGCGACGCCACATCTGACAAGTCTCCCTTTGTTGTGCTCGGCTACACGGTCTGCCACGGTGCGTGCCATAGCCAAAAGATGATGTCGTTGCTTGCGAGGCTCGTAACTCTCCAAAGACGAGATCGCCTTTTTGGAAGGCCATGTATGAGCAACGTTTGAGTTCTAAGTTTTATTAGACAGGGCTGGGTTTCACCTGTTGATCATCTTCTGTATGACAGAGCACTCTCGTTTTTGTGGTTGTTGTGGGTTCATCGTCTTTTCCAGCTGCCACGTTTTAGTCGTTGTAATACCTTGCTTTCTGTGCTGATTGGGAGGAGCATGCGCAATACAGTGTTTTAACGAGATGTGTGCACTTACTATGTTAAACTGTGATAATGACCTTCGTCTTCCCTACTGCCGTAGGGAACTACGGCATGTAGGGAAGGGTGTTTCAGCTCCACTGACGCCATCGGCTATTTCTTTGGCTAACTTCTGCCTTGCTCATTTTTAGTGGACCTGTGGTGAATTGTGCAATTTTTGTGGCCGATACGCATTTTATGATGGACCGTGGCTTTATTAGACTAAGTGACGACATTAGACGCCGACGAGGCGAGCCCCTCAGCCGAGCCCCTTAGGATGAGGATCGTTCGCTACACGGGGAATCATCGCAAGCGATGATGAAAGTTAGGTTCAAGGAAAACATATGAGAATGCTCAATGACATTTTATCAATCACACGACCGTCACTAAGCTGGTATTATTTATTGTATTTAAAATGTCCGCATTCTGGTTCAGTTGCAGTCGTCTTTGTTTCTTGGATACGACAGTTGAACGTCAGAATTCTTTTGTTTGCATGTCCCGACCATTATGCTGCGTCTTTGCCGCTTGTGGAAGGAAGTACGCGCTTTTCCAAAAACTTTGCACGTCATATAGCACACAATGACCGTGTAGATGAAGGAAAGGAATCATTCCAAACGGAGCTCATTCGTAATGAATAGCGGCCGTCGGTGAAAGTATAGCTAACGCCAGGCCCGTAGCCAGGAATTTTTTTCGGGGAGGGCCCACTTGCTGAAAACCTTGACTGTTTGAGAAAAACACCTATTTTCATCATTTATTTTTGGTAAAAACACGTACTTCACCAAAATTTCGGGGGGGGGGGGGGGGCTAGCTTCCCCTGGCTACGGGCCTGGCTAACGCGCATAAAATGTTTGCGCAGCATTTATAGAACGAATGCAACTGACACGAAGTCACTCAATATGCTGCTCTGCTTAATCAGGCTAAAAATCTTGCAGACTCTTTCTGCATATTGATTCCCGTTTCATGTTTGTAATTTAATTTTTATAGCGAGAATCTTAAGCACAAAACAGGGTATCATCGACGCTGCAGTGATCTGATTACATAAGCTGAGGCTGAAGACTCGCTTCGCATTTAGTATGCACGCTATGTTTGCTTAGCGATACCGTTCCAAAAGGATTCACGATTGCGAAAGCCACGTGTAGGACTGCGACTTAATCGCACTAAGAAACGGCTCCTATAGAAACGCCCGAAGGTATTTTCGATTGCTGCTTCTAAGCGAGGAGGTCTTGCGTTGCAGGTGTTGGTGGATTCAACCATCAGACGTGATACAGGAACATACAGGTCCAAGATCATCCTGTAATAAGACAGCCGAGTGCTGAGAAGAGCGCCGTAGCTGTAGCAATAATTTCACTTAGATACCTTATAGCAATGGCGTTGTATAAGTCTTTGGGTTAGATTGACAGCCATATTGAGGATTTTGGTAGGATGTGACAGGAAGATAGCACTGACTTGGCGGCGTAGCTGGAAGCCTTTTTTTAGAGAACACGTGCGCATTTATTGTAAAACAGTTCTCCTGAAGAACAAGCGTTTGTGGTACTAGATCATCCTGTATGTCAAAAAAAAATAAAAAAACATGGCTGATCTCTCTGTCATAGGAATCAATATAACAGGAAAGTGAAACGTGTCTTCACAGAGGTAGTTCAGCGTTTATTGTGCATTGTTTCACGACAACGGCGAATCAATGAATGCGATAGCAACACAATGGAATGTCACGCGAAGAACGGCAAGCAGCTCGACACTTGCAGCGTGCTGCTCAAGCACGAAGGATGCACGAAAGGAACACACACAGGACGAGCGCGAACTAACAACTCTCACAATTGTGTCTTCTTTGTGTTTGAGCAGCGCGCTCCTTTAGCAAACCTGGCCACTGCAGCGAGCGAAGTGACCTTCGTGCACTCTGTTACTCTAACGCAATTTTACGGTGAAAGCACAAGATGTACAAACCGCCCCAATCACAAGATAAGCGCGGGCTTGCAGGCGACCACGCCTTGTGCGACAAAGTGCAAGCGGGGACGGGCGTGTATCGCAACGAGCGGGGTGACGACGTTTAAAGCGCACCCTTCGCGTCCTTCGCGCCATCTCGCTGGTGGTAACGCAAACAAGTGCTTCCGAGCTCTGCGTACTGCCAGCGGTAAATGGTGTTTATAAATAGCTCGCCGTTAGTACGTTGAAGAACGTAGGCTTTGTAATAATAATAATAATAATAATAATAATAATAATAATAATAATAATAATAATAATAATAATAATAATAATAATGATAATAATAATAATAATAATAATAATAATACCTCGGGTTTCACGTCCGAAAACCACGATGTGATTATGAGGGACGCCGTAGTGGAGGGCTCCGGAAATTTCGACCACTTGGGGTTCTTTAACGTGCACCCAAATCTAAGTACACAGGCCTCAAACATTTTCACCTCCATCGAAAATGCAGCCCCCACGGCCGGAACGTAGGCTTTGTGGCGAAGTCGTTTCGCGCCGCGCATTGCTGAGCGAGGGGACGTGGGTTCGATTCCTGGAGACGGAACTTTTCTTCAAGTTTTTTTCTTTGTCGTCTGTTAGTGCATATTTTAAACGACATATCCATGGCGGAAATACGTGAGTGAAGTCCTGGTGGACCGCGGAATAAAACACTTTCGTGTTAAAATAGTCATCACATGAAGGTTGAATAGTTATATCCTGGCGTGTTTGTTACATATAATTCGTAGTAGCAAACCCATGCCAGGAATAATTGCCACACATTCACTCTGTGTTCAGCGATGTGCCAGGGAAAACAGCATTCTAATAAAATACTCGCATCAACAGCTTCGAATATTGTGGAAGTTTCTTCAAGGAGCATTCGAAGACATGGAGGAATAGAAATGCTTTTGACCACGTTGAGGGAGACCATAGAAGAAACAAAGACTGTTTTAGACAACTTTTTGGCACACATGTATGATGCTATTGCGCACATGGGGTTCGCTCGTACTGGTACTCCCCAGGAATGCCCATATTGCCCAGCCCACAATCTTCCTATATTAGAGCAAGATTGAAATTGAGCAACTGACAAAAACACAATGTACAACATAGTTGAACGCTTGAGGTTGGTTAATGCGACAGCGAAATACTAGAGTTAAGTTCTCAGGAGCCGCTGCTGCTTTTAAAGTTTAGGCTATTAAATTTCACTGCGCACCTACTATATCTGGAATGTATATCTGCGGATCGGTGTCTAAGTATTTTGTAGCACACACAAGGAAAAATAGTGATAGAAGTAAGGGTCCTATGCGTCCTGAAAGGTGTAGGAACGTTGCCGAGGGCAAATCTTTTTTTAACTATATAGTATCACTTCTGCTTTCACCTGTATGACAGAATGGCTTCTGGCATTGATATTGATGTGATGTGGTCAACACTAGGGCAAAATCATCAGATGCCATATAAAGCGGTCTGAAGCCATGGCTGATAAACTACAGCGCACTCTTCTGTATAAACAACTTGAACGACTGCCACACTCATCGGTTCTTCCACTGAGGAGCCGAGGCAGGGTGCAATGGAGGCGTCGCGGCTTTGATCAAATTTGTTCCACACTCCTGAATTATGTTTAACGACACCAACCACTATTACTCATTTTTCCATTAACATGCAGGAATTGTTCGCTGCAGGGATAACACACGGTCCAGAGCATTCACTATTAAACAGAAGCAGCAGACTCTCCAGTAGAGGACAGTGCTTCTTGTTTCTAATGACTACACAGCCATTCAACTGGGCCTCAGCCCTGTGCCCACGCATATATTTCTCATTCGAAGTGATTGAACAGCCGCATTCAACACTTGTACGAACGTTTGGACAAGGTTTATGTAAGGTCGCCTCATAATTGTCACTCGTATCTTTATGTGCATTTTAATAATACATAACTGTGAATAAATTGCCGAAGTGCATGCTTTTTATTTTAAAATTTATTCCTCACTCATGAATCTGTTCGTCCGCACTGAGTGATTAGGTGAGACCACGAAGTTTAATATTAATTCATGTTCTTTTTTGTTTGAAACTCGCGTTATTTTGCGAAAGAGCTAATTATGCCAATTATTCCTTATATGTAACGGGAAGATAGGGATCGTATGATAGGAAACGGAGCAGTGCGAAAGAAATCGCAGTTGGTGCGTGAACAGTCGAAGGGTAAAAAAAGAACTCGTTTAAAATCCAACAGCCGGTTTCATCCTGGTAATCCCTCTTAATATTGCTTGAGTGGACAAGACAGATGTCGGATTGGTATAGAAGTGGCACGATTGTTACACTTGAATAGTTTTTCGCCATATTCCTGAACTTAGACGGAATGATGATGTTCTGCTTTTTCTTTTTCAATTAACGCACAGAAGCCATCCGGAATATTCATTATCCATTAACGCGTAAGAAATGGAGTAATGTAAGAAATGCAACATTTGCAAATACCTCATTTTCAACAAACCAATTTGTTTAGATGTTCGCTGGAAACGCACGTTACGCGTAATATTCTTGTTCCATTTTGTCCTTAATACCAAATATCAACCTTTCGGAGTAAGGCAGAGGAGAAGCACGTGTGAAATGTCAGCTATTGGTCGATGTCACGGAATAGTTGGGGATCCACAGTCGTCAAAAACGCGATGACGCCAATGGTGTGAACTCACATTTCTTTTTTTAATATTTTTACTGGAATGACGAGGGTGGTGTATATCCTCTTTTTTCTATTCTAATAGAGGCGACAGCGGAGCCATGCACACTCCAGCACTACATGTTTAGAACGACAACTGCAAGATTTTTTCCAATGACCTTCCTCATGTGTAATTGTTACTATTATTATTATAAAGCAGCCCCGCTCGACAGGACTAAGGCGTTATTAGAGCATCCGGCGATTACGTGTACCATGTTTGATAACTGAAATTAATGCCACTACATAAACCCATTACTTACGCATTATTTGCAATACACGTGCCTACAAGATGGGACCATGGACGGCATAGCGATGAGCCGAAAAAGACGTCAGCCCTTGCTTGTTATACCTAACACCATCGTGTTTATTGTTCCTGTCACATGGATCGGGAGTCCGACTTAGATTATCTCTATGCCGAGCGTTCGGTTCTTTACCCAAAGAACTAGCGTTTGCTTAGTCGGCTCCTATGCTTGTAAGTAAACATGCAATTATATGGAAACCTTCGCCTCAAGGAACGGCGTCGTCGAAGTGCGAACGCCCGTAGCGGAGAAGTCGACTGGCTTGTGCATATGACACACATTGACAAGAACCACGTTTTCATCGATAAATGCTGATGATATACTGCCGTTCGTCATCATGAGATTTCACCTCCATGTTTTCCAATATTGCTGCGCATGGCTGTCAATCCCAGCGGCGCAAATACCCTTGCCCGTGTAGCATCAGGCCTGTATAGTTTGAACGACATTTACAGCGTAACCATTGTTTGAATAGAAAAAAAGTTTTTTCCGTAAACTACACACAAATGAAATTTTCTCGTTAATCGGCAAATAGCAATAAGTATTCATTGCAAAAGTGGTACAAAAGCACTGTTATGTATACGAAAAAGCTTGGTTACTGGGAGGTCAAAGCAAAATTAGGCCTGGTAGAGGGCCATTTTTCTCATACTAGCTTTTACGCTCTTTTTTAACCGCGTTTCAATGCGTTTTCTGAGCTCCCCCGCTTGCCTAGTATTACTTACCGGTCCTGATTTTTTTCTCTTCTCTATTGCACGCGCGTTATCATTCGCAAAACTGCGACGCACGTCAGCACACGGACAGAAGTGGTTGGGAAAAAGCGGGCAGCCGTACTGATGTATGTCCAATAGTGCATTGTCCACAAAGATAATATTGCCACTGGTATGGAGTCGGTACTACGGCACGGGTACCGAAATGATACCTAATAGAGGAAGACGACAACGTTGTTGTTGTGGGGCTGAGTATTGAGCTGCCCTGTCGGCCGCAATCCTGTGCCCTGTGTGCAGCGTTAGGTCGACCACTGCTGGCTGAATAAGTACTCCCCGTAACACCAATTCAAGATAATTGGGCGAAGTAGAAAATTGAGCGCAAGAGTGAATCAATACACAAGAGGTGGTAACATTCTTTTATATGACGTTCTGCAGCACACGAGGACTTATAGAACCCTTCTGCCTTCTTGCCTTCTTCATTGCCTTCTGAACTGCCTGCTCAATAGAGCAGGCAGCTCAGAAGGCATTGAGAGGCAGTGTTATTTCAGTCTCTGGCTTTTTCCTTTTTTTTCCTAAGTAGGTTCCTCTGTGAGCGCCCGTTGATAAGAAAACGCGGTAGAAAACAAATGAGAACAAAGTGCGTCAAGCACCAATCACTGGAGTGGATGCCATCAGGAAATGGTGATAAAAACAAGCAAGGTTTCAGTTGTTACGCCTGTACCATTGACCATCAATCACTAGAGGCTTGCACCTGATAAGTAAGTTTCTCACCAAGAGCCGTCGAGGTGGGGTTGCCACAATTTATGACGACACGGGAAGGAACGTGGCCTGGGCCAACGCCCTTTTTGTGTCCGTCGTATAGAAGACAGTTCCACAACAAGACTGCATTCGTGTCTTTGTGAATTCGTATTTATTAAGACGAAAGCCTTCTAGCACCTACCGCTGAGCCGCAGCAGGCACCGTAGCGGTGAAGGGAAGTTACGTTAAACACTGTCCGAGTTTCAGGCCCCGCTACGGGCGAGACGAACATGTGAACCACGAAACTGGAATCTGCGACAGGAGCGCCGTCTGCGAGAGGCACATGGCAGCAGAAATTCAGCAGACGACAATTTGCAACGGCCGATCTGTACTGGGAATAAGAGGGTAAACTGCGGTAAACCAGACGGTTAGAGACGCTTGCGAGATGCAGTGTCCAGTGTGTGCTCGCCTGTTCTCCAAGCGAGTTTTGCACAAAGTCGACGAAGGATGCGGTAATTTTGGCATCACCTTCGCTGTTCGCTGCAATCACGGCAGCTAAAGTAGCCTTGTCCGAGCATGGTCGGGCTATATACAGCTCACGCGGGTTTTCCATCCAGTCCGGCCGTGTTCTGAAGAAGAGCCAGCTGTAAATTACGGCTGCACTGATGGGATGTCGCCATGTCGTCTGCCACGACCGGACTGCACCACCCTCCACCGTCAATCTCCACGGTGGCACGGTGTGTGCACTCATGTAGTGGTCGGCCCAGTCGAACACGCGGTACCCAACACTTTGTTCCCGGATGAACGTACGGTATAAATGCATATAAACAGATTGAGGCACACAACATGGACGACTTCAGGTGGTGTGCTGTGCGGAGTATACTGTTTTGAAAAAAAATGTAAATATAGCTTATTTTTAACTAAGGTCTGCTACACCCCATGTGGCTAGAAAGTTACACTAGGATGTGTCCAGATGACATCGAACACGAGGTCCGGGTCACCACTCCCGATTTTGATGAAAATTGCTGTAGGTCTAGGCATTACACCCAGAACAATGGTTTCGAAGTAATTTTTACGAAAAAAATATTTATTCGCCTGACAAAAAATATACAAATTTCCGCCGCAAAAAGCACTTTTCTACCAATTTCGCGATTTCTGAATTTTGAGCGCACCTAGGGAAAAAACGGTGCACTTCTTGGTCACAATATTTATTCCCCTCAAAGAACAAGTGAAATACAATCTTATGAGTCTATTTTTTAGGGGCGAAGCTCCTTAAGGCGGCACCCGTTCGTCCCTCGTAGTCGTAGTAGTAGTCGTAGTGCGTAACCAGTCTTACGCTTTGACCTCCAAGGTGGTGCCGGTGGGAGATTTTTCCTGTGCGTTGTTGAACAATAAAAAATTCGCAGCGTGCGCGTTAACTAAAAGCCTAATTCTCCTGTCTCTCATTCCCCATTAGCAGCCATTGGCATGTTCCAGTAGGAAACGTTAGTAGAAGTAGAAGTGTAAGTGTTAGCTAAAAGCCGACTTCTTCTGTCTCTCATTCCCATTAGCAGCCATTGTTTACCTCCAAGGTAGTGCCTGGTGAGATTTCTCCTGTGCGTGATTAAACAATAAAAATTTTGTTCAAAACGCCGTTGATTGATGAAATAAACCAACGAAAGACGCCAGATGTTTTGTAAAAGCAAAACGAAAGAACGCCAGATGTTTCTAAAGCAAAACGAAAAGACGCCAGCTGCTTAACGAAAGACGCCAGATGTTTTCTAAAGCAATGGTTTTCTAAACAATGAAAATTCACAGCGTACATGTAAAATTAAAGTGAGCTGCAAGTCGTCATAACTCATCGAACCTTTAGTATAAACGCGCCCGATCTCACGTCGGTGATGATGTACTGGGCAGAATTCACGGAAGATTCACGGTTTACCGATGAACCTCCGCAGCTTCGCCCACTCATCATCATTCACTGCGTGGATATGCTGTGATTTTTTCTTGCTTGTCGAAGCACTTTTGAAGAAAAAAAACCACAAACTTGGCAAATAGCAAAAAATACCTGTGTTGAGGAATTTGTTGGTGCAAATAAGTTAAAGTGAGTTAAAACAAGTTAAAGGAATGCATCACTGTGAAAGTTAAAGGCTGTTACTAACTTGAGCAATTCTGTGAGAGTGGGCATGCACCGCTCGTCTTTAAAGTGCAATAATAATAATAATAATATATGGGGTTTTACGTGCCAAACCACGATATGATTGTGAGGGACGCCGTAGTGAAGGGCTCCGGAAATTTTCACCATCTGGAGTCCTTTAACGTGCACCGATATATCGCCTCCATCAAAATGCGACCACCACGGCCAGGATCGAACCAGTGACCTTCGCGTCAGCAGCCGATCACTTCACCACTTCACCACCTCGGTGGACTTTGAAGTCTCCGACAACTTAGGTCGACTGGTATCAGCAGTTCATATGTACCTCATTTCAATTCTCTTGACGCCACGTACGGGTAACTGGGTATGTGCCTCTAAATGCGTGTCTGTCGTCAATCCTAGACATATTTACATACTATGCATAGCTAGGTGCAAGTAATACTACACAAAAGAGATGCATACTCAGAGGTGAGATGTGCACAAACATTGCGAATGTGCCGTTAGATGGTGCAGCTTGTCCACAGGGAGGCACGATGGAGGAGGCCGCGTATACACGCGCCTCCTACAGGGCCAGTTTGTGGCGGTGATAACACGACGTGTCGGGGAATTACATCAACAGTAATCGCGTTACCCAAAATTCATCGTGAGATGAATTCTGCCGGAACGTGTATATTTTTACATGTAGTATTTACTTACTTATTTGTCCATCTGTGACTGTAAAATGGTACATGAAGCAGGGCACCATCGATTGTGGGCTGGCGTAACCGGAAAGGTCTTGAATGAACAGCTTCTCTGCGGACCTTGGAGTAGGCTATAACCGATTGCGCAAACGAGTCGAGAGGGGCGAAGTTCTCATGAATTGAAAAACACCAGGCCTGCGCAGAACAGCAACAGCGAAAGTTGGAAGGCCGGCCTTTCTAGAGCCTGTTCGAAACTCTCTAGGGGAAACTAATAGAAGTACACATGCAAGGTTTCCACTATGCCACAAGTCATAGTTTTTGTGGAGTAGGGAAGCAACCACTATGACATTATTCGTCTTCCTTCGGATTAGCGAGGTACGCATTACACATCTCATAAGGCATTACGAGCACTTTGCTGATGCTGCACGTGGCTGATGACGATGAAGAGTTATGGTTGAGCACTTGGCATGCGGCTGATTACGATGAAGAATTGTGGTTGAGCACTATGCAGTGGGTGGCATGATTTAAACCACACACTCGTTGCGCATTTAGCATTGCGTGACGCCTGGTTCTTATTTTACTCTTCTGCCAGGCTATATTACACGTGTAAACGCGATTCCTCGTCCGAAATGACACCTGTACAGGGTCTCTTTGCAAAGGAGTTTCAAGCACCAGCGCGGCTCTGCGGTAGAATGCTCGACTGCCACGCAGACCGCGCGGGTTCAAATCCTATCCGTTCCTAGGTATTTTTTCTCATATTTTTTTCTTATTTCGCGCGATAGTGGTTATGGACACTGGCGGCGGTGGTGGCGGCGAATAACTACCCAACTGCCGTTGTCATCGCAACAGCTTTCGCTGTAAAAAGTTGTGCCAGAAAGACGCATTTGGCAACTGCGGCGCATAACGAACTACAAATGCGAGAGAACTTCTGCCTGTCGAGGCTCGGAAAACGAGGACTTCCGTGCGAACTACCCGATCAATAATGCATACTTGAGCGCAATGAGGAAGGACCTCACGAGTATTTTGCATTTTTGAAAGGAAGAGGCGCTCAAAGAAAATTGTTCGGCGGGTGAATTGTTTATGCGTAGTTTTGGACTGTAACAAGCTTTCAAATGTTGTATTGTTTATTTCCACGCGTAAGCTGTTTCTCGTGAGCATTGTTTTACATTATCACAATTGTCACAAAGTCATTTCGTAGATGTAACATGTACTTAAAAGCACTAAAACAACCACAAAGTTTTCTCGTCGGCTTCATTTTCGATGAGAGGTATAGTGTGTTGTGTGACAGCAGTAGTGTGCTCACATTCTTTCAGGCACTAGAACACAGGCGACTACGCTAGAATCTAGGATGAGTTAGAAATATTATGCGACGTCACGTTAATAGCAGACCACGGGAGTATTCACAAAAACATGGTGTGCTTGGTCTGTTTATAAATAAAACAAACCAGCCATTCCGGAGCATGAGCATAGTGTTAGCGAAGGCGACTGACGAATGGTGAAAGTCACTTATGAGTGAAATCCTTTGAAAACTTTGCCGAAGATTTCGGCGAGTGACGACTCTGCATGTTATATGCTTGTCATTTGAGTGCCACTTATTTGGGTGCGTAAGAGGTTGGCCGGCAAAACTTGCACGCGTTGCTTACTGTATGGGTATGTGTAGCTATTCTGTGTCCCTAAACCTTGACAGTATAAATGAATGAGGCAACAGAAGTTCTAACTTGGTCAAGTGTTAACTGCTGCTAGTTGCCAGCATAGAACATGCGTCCTAGACACTGAAGAAATGTCGAAATATGTTTGCTGGTGCCTAATACATGTGGTTGACGATCTACATTATAACATATGTATAGACGCGGGCAGGCAACATGTAAGCAGCGAGTGTGAATACTCAAGACTTTTTATTTATGAGTAGAACGTTGCCTCGTTATATTTGGCACCTGAATTTTCGAGCGTGTTTGTGTGTTTGGGCTACACGAGCCTCTGTATGCTTTTTGGTGCACTGCCGTCTGATTCAAGGAACGAGAGTACCGTATGTAGAAAAATAATTTTATCAAAAGAAACTGGAGACATTTCACCTTTTCCTCGTTTACTTGGGCTCCATGTGTTCTGGAGCTACAAGAGGCAAACATCTGTTAATGTCGTCCCGTATAGGAAATCCCTGAGAGATTGAAAGCGCCCGCAGGAGATTGCTCAGCTGGCTGTTGACTTCGCAAAAGCGCCACTCATGTTACGCTGACAGGAGAGTATGAAACGAAGGGTCAGCTTCTACGCGGAAAAATCCCACTTGAAACCAGAGAAAAGTTGATCCTGGATTACAGCAAAAGATAAGAGCATAAAATAAAAAAGACAAAGAAAAATGTTTACAGATAGGAGGGAAAAAATAAAACTGTCTGTTAAAATAACGCAAAGATGAAAGCTCTTTGGTGCCCGGTGTTCTCTTCCCCGAAGCTTCCAAGCATTACCGGCAAACGCGACTTCTAGTTCCTGGCGAAACACTAGCCTTTCCTCAACGGCACCGTGTATCGAGCGGGATCATCAAAAATGTTTTATGTCTCTGCGACCGATCGGCTTATTTCAAGTATTGCCATCAGTAATATTTTTAAATCTAGTGTGGTGGCTTAACATTGCTGGTTATGTGTAAAAACGGCCCGTTTTTGTATGCTTCCAAACATTTATGCAATAACTTTATTCGCAGTTCCTAAATAACAATTTAATACCCACCTTAAGTATAAATTTTACCAAAAGTACAAAGACTACGTTGCACTGACAGGCCTCTTGATTAACAACATATACATAAAAACTCAGCGTATGACCAATATTTCCGAAAAGCCAGGCCATTGGTGAACGCTGTTATTTCAGTATTAACAACGTAGCCTAGTTCTCTAAAGTTCTCTGGTATATGATATCTGAGCTGGAGGCGGGTTTTACTATCCCAAGCGCGTGGGACTGACGGGGCCTCTTCTCAGAAAGCTTCCCAAATTGGCTAACCTCATGTTCCGCCCCATTGCAGACGTATTGCATGTCTCGCTCTTCCAGCATCTTCGCTCGTCCCCACTTTATTGCATGATAAACGCTGTGCACTTCGACAGAACGGTCTGAGCTGGTGCAGTGTAAATCGCCGCTGAAGATCAGCCTTGGTTTAGCTGTGCCTCTAACGACGCACGCTTTCTGGCTCGTCTCCGCTAAACTTACACCTAACTCCTTCGGCACAGAGAAGCATTGAAGTCGGAAAGTCATATTTTACACAACCTTACTTTCAGCCTTTTAGAGCGAGATATCGTATCCGTATGAATAGAACAACGATGAATATTTACTGCTGGCTATATCAAAATGGGAGTACAAGCTTTCTGGACTATCCTACTAAGGACATGTTATTTTTGCACTTGCAACACTGCATTTGATGGCCATTCTCGGAAACCGCAAAGGCCTCGGAAACACCAATTGGGCGAACAGATAAAGCATTTCGATGTGGACCAGATCACTTCTTACGCAACGTACATATTTTCATGTGAAATTTCCCCGCTCCTGCTGCGCAAATACTTCGAGAATAGGCTGCTGTGTGCCGCTCCATATTATTACACCTTTCTGTATAGTTACACACCAAGATGTTTTTGTAACATGAATGAAGTGGTTCCTCTAAGCGAAATTTCTAATCGTGCCCACAGCAACCTTGTGCCAGGTGCGTTGACTTGAGCAAAACACATAAGCATGCAATTAGAATGGCGGTATTCAGATGCATCCCCCATTTAGCAGGGCACCATCAACTCCTCATTACGGGCAGCAGGCTTTTCCTTAAATAGGAAGGGAATCCTAATTGCGAGTGGTGCTCGCAAGCCCCCGCAAAGCAGTTCACAAGACTCTTACCGCCATTTCATCGCGCGCCCACTGCGAATACAAAAATAAACCATGTTGTTGCAAGGCTGGCCCAGCGCTTACCGAGTTATATTCACCATCTTCTCTGAGAGGCCGTATTGCTTTGCCTTAAAGGAGCTATCGTATTTCGCTATCGTAACCAGAATATTCAGACTAGCTCGTTTGCATACGCCGGAGTTCAGTGAAAATCGAAACACTTCCGTGAAGAGGGACAACTTCTGAATCGGTATGACCCGCTTTGGACTTCGCTGTTGCCTTGTGCTCACATGTTCGCGCGCCCAAGTATCCCCTATCCTAGTCCACTTCATTTCGCCTTCTTTTTCGCCTTCTCAATTCTTTTCATTTTGCGCACCGTTGCTCTTGTTCACGCTGCTGTTAAGACGCCACGTTACTGCCGGTATCGGTCATTAGTTGAAACATGAAATTACTAGAAACAAGCGGTTTATTACACCCGCCCGCCCTTTCAGTACTTGACGTGCGTATTTTGTGATGTTCTGATGAGAAAATGTATCTTTATTGTCGTAATTCGACCACTAACGCAGCACCGTCTACGTGGTTTGAACGCCCGTCCTGAGCGCCTTTCTTCGGCTCTATGTGCCTCTCAGCCGCGCCAATAATGCAGCGTAGCCGTCTCCTTCCTAACAAAGCTTTGGCGGACATCAGCAGCTCGTCAAACTTCTTTTGTCTCCTAATCACTTCCGTTCACTGCAAGCGCATTGTTCGCGGATCGGATAGATAAGCTTATCTTACTTTCGCGCGATAATTCCGTACTTTATTTTTGTCTTTAGCAGCTCATTTGTTTTCGCCGTCGTTGCATCCTCTGCGTAACGCTCCGTCACTACGGGCCATCCTCGCCTTCTGCAAGGATTTTTGAATGTTTTAAACATAGTATACATGGCTCTGTATTATACTGGCGATGAAGGTGATGTATCTCCTGATTCACATTCGCTCGCCTGTTATGCACTGGGTATTTTGTTATACATTATCTTACACCATTATCACGACTGTGGTTTGATCTAACTGAAGCGATAGCGTCTACTATGCCACCCGAGTATCATCTATACACGCGGAATCGCCTATTAGTTTATTCCGTGAACATATGGTCAATATTTATGGCAATAACTTAATTTGAGAGGTATGAACTGTGCAAACTAACTGCATGAATGTGCTTGACGCTTCGTTCTCGTAATTTAGTTCCAGTTGGGCCACATTGGAAGCTCCTGAGTTCCACGTTATTGCCTCCTGATGGAATTTGCAAGGGGTCCGTTGACAAGATATTGGAATAGAAAGTAGTCACATTGAAAGCCGTAACTTATGCGAAATAGTTTGGAACTGAGTTGATCAGTTGCTTTGGTTAGAGCAGGGGCCTCAAGCTGACCTCAGCTAGCGGGGCGCATTCACAAAATTTAGTCCCACAAGGGCCGGGACAGTAAACAAGGTCAAAGCTTGAGACCAGTCAGGTCTCCGAAGCTCATGAAAAAGCACATGTGTCAGAGTGTCATGTGCGAGCTGGGCCGCTAGGGAAAGGTACGGGAGCCGCATGCGGTCCGCGGGAGGTGTGTTTCAGACCCCTGGTTAACGCATTCGTTAGAGTTCTGGAGGGTTGCGAATTTTGTTGAAGTTGAGGCAACAAAATTCGGTCGATCCCACTCATTCTGGGAGTCGATCTCATGAGAAGCAGTGGTCAAATATAGTGGCCTATACCGAATTTTGTTTATTAACTTGGAGCCAAGCGCTGCCATTTGGACCGACTTCTTTGTGCATTTTGAGTATTTATGGGTACATATCGGGGGCAGGCCAGTAGCGAGGAAGCGGTGAGCACCGACGTGACGTCGGCACTTACCTTAAAGCGCAGATGTCAGTTTTACTGAAATGAACTGTACGCTACGGTGGCGATGATGTGCGCATCATAAGGAGCGGTTTTTGCCGTATTCCTCTGGGTTGAGCAATCATTGACCGTAGCTTCGTCATGTCATGGGACAATATGCAATGTTCATTAGCGTGTATCCACATGATGGATGGCTCGGCGGAAATCTCTTCCGCGGACGATGGTTCCGCCGCCCGCCTGTTCGGCGGCGAAGCTCATCTAGACGGCGGAGCGAAGCGAGCAGACGAACGCGGCAGAGAAATAAACACATGGCGGCACCCTCTGAAGCGACAGCTGCCCGCTTCGAATGCTTAAGCTCTTCGTCGTGCATTGCGTAGCCTGTTAGTCCCAAAATGACACTTCTATTTGCTTTAGGTGTGTGTCTGAAAGCTTCGACGGCATAGCATTCATGACAATTTGGCACCATTTTCGAGAGCCGTACTGGTTTTCTCGGAGCTGTAGGCTTAGCGAGTACCTCTATTGGCGGAACATGGCCTCGGAGATTTGCGGCAGCTCGTATGCTTCAGAAGGACGTTTTGCTGGGCGAGTTGGTAATATCCATTATTAAACTTAGCGCAAAATAACACGCACAGAGAGAAGTGGTAACATACACAGCGCAGACTATCAACTGCTAGCAAGTCTAAGAGCTGTAGTGTACGAACGTTTGCTTGTGTCTTCTCTCTGCAGATGGCGCGAAGGATGTAAAAGTAAAAGTGTTTTTATGTTTTTGTCACATATCGATTGTTTTTTGTTGAAAACTGTGTTCGAAAGAGAACGACAACTAGCTGCAATGGCTGTTGTTTTCTCGGAAATGCATGATGAAGAGCACGCGTTTCCTGCAAAAAGGTCTTTTGGCAAAAGGAGTATATCGCTCAACACATAAAGAAAAAAAAGTTGAGTCCTCGTATAAGTTTATTGTTGCAATTACTTAGGTAGATCGAACTGAGCGAACTGCCTGCGCAATGAAAGCCCCCAAAAAACGAAGAGAAGAAGGAAAAAAAACGCCAGGCTTGAGCGGAAAGCACAGCACAGTCACTTGGATCCGCACCAGCCGTCCCGTCGTGCGGTTCTCTGAGCAACTCGCAGGCCGTTGGTTGCGTCTGAACTGCTCTTTGCCCTCTTTGGCTGTCAGTGGCGTTAGGTGCATCCACCCGGGGGGTGCGGCCATAACGGGCGGTGCTGATTCAGGCACAATAGACTGATGTCTGTTTCGTCTCCCGGCCAGGTAAATGTTGCCTGGTCGGCATCTCTTGCCTCCTAATGATTTACCGATTGATGTTTTCTTGCGCAGCGGTCTGAGCAACGTTACGATGGCACTGGTTCCAACAAATAACAAATGGGGAGTCCATTCGAATGAAGAATCCGAAAGCATTCAGGCAAGAACTCCGGAAGGTGACTGAACACTTCCAATTGATCACTGAGGTGCGTCAGTTTGGTTGTGGAGGTATTTTGTGCTGTTCACCAGACCAGGCCTGCGTAGCAGATCTAAAATGCACTACATTTGCCTCCCTCCCGGTGAGCTGTTTTGTACCCTCTCACTTGGCTTGTGTTAAAGGTTTAGTTCGTGGGTGGACTCGAGCCTTTCTCCGCCTGAAATTCTAGAGGTGTTTTCTGTACACTCTTAATCATTTCCTGCTTAAAGTGGCAGTCTATAGCCCGGAAACGAGACGAAAAATCTAACGCCTATAGACTGTCTGTTTAGCCGGCACAACCTGTAGGCGGTGCCACCCGTAGCCGTCCCTCGGCGTAGTAGCTTTCTTAGCGGCTCATCTCATAGGCGGGACTCAATATAGGCCGGAGATTTTTCGTCTCGAATCCCGGCTAGTTTAAGGCCGGCTATAGACATCTTCTCGTTCCACGTGACCAGCTGTCCTGGCTACGGAGAGTCCTACCTACGCTGCGTCCCAGCTGCGGCGCGTCCTAGCTATAGGCGGTGTACGAAGCGGCGAAAAAAAAATGATTTTAGGTCACCTTTTAAGCTCCATTCGGGGATTTGGAGGCTTAGACACATGTTTTATGACATACATAATCCATACACACATAATACATTCAGAAGTAAACCACAAAGAATTCACAATGAACACACGGGGATTCGAACTCGCGAACACTCGATCGCCAAGCGCGTACGCTAACCACTACACCACTGCACGCTGCGGCCACTGCGGTAAAAGAACGGGGTTTATATGCACCAATGCGTCGCTACGTGCTCTGGCGTATTCGTGCAGTGGAAGTCGTATTAAAATGTAGCGTTCACTGATACGTAAGGAGACATTTTTTTAAATGACATTCGTGAAAATATATATGGGGTCACTCTAGTTATTTCTGGGAGCATGCTTGAAGCGAATTTGCGTGCTTGGTATAAAAGATAAAACTGTTCCGCATATATTCGGCACTGGCGCCTCAGTGACATTTAAAGAATCTTGGTGCGCATAATACCCGAGTTCTATTGATGTTAGCCGTCAGCCTGTTGCCTTTCGTGGATTGAACGAGTTTTCAACGTCAAGATTCGCTTGCCGTGGAACGTGTGCTCGGAATCCATCCGCGGCAACCGCACAGCGACGTAGCCGATTACCGACGGAGAATCGCCGTGTTCTCAGTAACGTCGCTGGCCGCTTCACCGCCGACGGTTACCGGGCCGGTAGCCGATATCGTCACTAAGCCTATTCAGTTTATTTCGAAGCCGTAGTCGACCGTGCTTCAGAACAAACCGCTCACGCTCATATGCCAGGATGCTTTACCTGTTACCGTCGTTGGCTCGACCCTCTCCCCGTAATAATTACACACTGAGATGAACATGCGCTGATAGTCGTGGTATTGTCAGCCGTATATACAATATGCGAACACGCCTGAGCAGGTGCGGTACGCCGTGCACGCACTGCAGATGAACTTCACTTGTAAAGGAACTCATCTTGGCTCTAAACGTGGATAGTGCACGTCGCTACCCCTCAAATGAATGACACTACCCAGTAGACATTACTTTAGCTTCAATAAAAAATGTGGGCGACGTTTCCGTCGATCATGGAAGCGAGGAGCTGGCGCTGATTGCATACAGCTTCGCAGTCGCTCGGCGGACTGCGCCCCGGAGGAAATGCCGTTTATGTTGGACGCCACTCGCGCGACATACGTGACTCGTGAATTCGGCTAGTGCACGCTGGAGACGTGGCTCGCGGTTCGCCGTTCTCAGGCACGCAGTGCGCAGGCAGCAATTTGATGCTAACATAGACTGGATCTTATATCCGGCAGCACTTATCGCAGAAATATTTGTGGCGTTCTGTTAGGACTCTATCAGTGGCCATATTTTTGAGAACATCTGGATTCACGCTGAGCGGTCTCGCCGCGCTATTTAAATCACTTCACACTCATCTCAAAGCTGCTATATTTTTTACATAAGTTTACTGAAACATTTTCTGGAAGCGCGAGTCCATGCAATGTACTAAGTATAGTTTTGGTGCGAAAGGCACTTTCATGGGCATGCAGTGCCTTGTACAAGTTTCACCTTTTGATAAATTTTTGACAAATCTCGCCGTGATTAATATGGCGGAACACGCAAACATTTACGAGCTACATCCACACAGTTGCATTTGCATGCGCACGCGACTGGGCAATATGTTTGTTGTGTTAGAGTGCATGGGATAGCCTTCTGGAGTTTTTTACGTATACACGCACCTAATTTTTATGTGTGGATTACTGAGACGCGTTGCGTACAGCAGAAATCCAGAACGTAGTATAGTGCTGCATTAATAGAAAATTAATTTGCCACCATCGAGTAATAGGTTCTTGTGTTCCAGAGCTATGCGCAGATGCTAAAAGACAAGGTATGGTCTACGAAGGATGCAACTTTTGGTGCAAGCTGGATTTTTTTTTTTTTTATTGCGCACATGCAAAGCGGTTGCGCCTCAGTGTGGCAGTTGTCAGGAGGAACTTAAACTGCTAAATTATGACATATCGCAAGAAAGTTAACGTAGACTGGCCATTTGTCGAACAAGGAGTGTTTAACGATTTCTGAACTTTTTAAGCCAATGCAGCGATGTTCTACAAGATACACCCACCGGCGTGCGCGCTTCGCCCTGGCACATATGTACGCTCCAGAGGATAGTCATTTAATTATGCAAATATTGTTTGCCAGACTTAGGCATTGCTTACCGCGGATTTAGGAGAAAAGGGTGAACGGTTTTGCGAAATCTAGAACACCTCGTGGAAGCTCTACTGCCTGCACTTGATTTCGACAGCATGCCGACAGCATGTACATTTCACGGCAAACGATTCGGGCATTTGTCCAAGGAAGCATTTTGTTTTTATTACTACCAACCTATCTTATGTCCACTTGAGGACGAAGATCTCTGCACTAATCCCCCATTGATCCTATCTAGCGTCTTCATTACTATTTTGGTGTGTTTGTGGCATGCACAAGAACGAAGAAAGCAGTCAGGTTGCGGTATCCCTAATGCGGACTCCCTTGACGTCAAGTGGCAGGCCGTGTAGTGGTTGATTGTTGGCTAACAGAGTTTTAGAATTGTGTACGCACACGTTGCGTTGGCTGGGCACGTACGCTATACTGTATTCGGAAAGCAACGTGTGTATACCAGTGTTTAGTCTTTGACAGATGCGCAGTGGCAGCAAACACAAGAAATTGTGCACACGAAGCTCTGGTTACCGTATGCTAATACTACCCTCATTTTAACCACTTGGGATTTTTTTTTAACGTGAACCGATTACATCACATAGGAGCGTTTTTGCGCTCAGTTCCCCCTTGATGGGTACCTAGATTAACCATTAACAGTGAGCTTGTAAACGATAAGCATGCAGTGTGTTTAGACATGCGATAAAATTTCGCATCGTTTTTTTTTTAGTAGCGGCGTTTAAAGCATAGACGCACCGCGTTCCCCATAAATGTACCGTTCAGCGGAATCATTTCGGTTGAGAATGACTTCACGGACGATACCAGCTGCATAGTTCAAGAGCACCCGCTGTGTCTAGCGTTTATAAGCATGCGAGAAACAGGTACTGCTCAGGGGTAAAAATAATTATTTATTGTAAAAAAATTCAAACAGCGCTAAAAGAAATGCTCAGCGCTGAAGGAAACGATAAACGTGTCATCCGATGTTTTTTTTTTTTTTGGACAAGTATATTTTGGTGCTTAACAAATACCTTTCATCTTTTCAATGTGTCTTCAGCAGCTTCCCGCCGGCAAAACACCTGGGGGAACAACCGGGTTCATAATACTCTGCACAAGACGAAGTATTGAGCATACCCATTTGGCTATGTGAGGTCCTTAACATAGTACATCGTCAAGCACCAAATAAGGGCTTTCTCTAGAAGTGTGCCAACCGAAGGTTTCACATTCTCTTGCACTTGATCGCAGTAGAACGCCTTGTTGTCGTACTCCCTCGAAATTCAGCGGTCAGGTGATGGGCGGGCTGCTGGCATGTCATCCTGACGGAAAAAAAAGAAAAGCAGAGGACACATGCGACGTTATGTTCTTAGATCACCTGGTGTTTTCGCCCATCACACAAAAAACGTGTACCTAGTAAACGGACGTTTTCAATCTATATACACCTTGTCAACTTTTGTGTAGACAGCGTCGCAGAAGTTAGAAATATGAAAGTGTTTTCAGAAGCTGCTAATGAAGCTTTCTAATAGTGTTTTAACCATAATCTTACTACAGGTATGAGAGAAAGCGTAGCATGATTTCCTCAGATATACCCATCGATATCCACGAAATACATGCGGGCATTGCACATCTGACCGAGTATGACTTTGACCTTGTTGAACTTCTCATGAAACTTCCAGTTTTTCTTAAAAGTGAAGCCTCTGTTTCGAATGTCGGCTGCAAGTCAAAACCACAGCACAGCCGCAATTTGATGAGAATCACGTACAAGGAAAGCAGTATAACAATAGACTCACGATTCATTCGTTAAGTAATAAAGTGGCAGGTAAACTTGGCTTGAAACTTGGTTGCACACTATTGCACAATATTGCAAACGAATTTACTTTAATACCAGGGGAATGCCGGTACGGCAAATATTTGAATGGTAGGAGCCAATGCATGATTAAAAATTAATTCGCTGCCGCGGGTCAATGCTCGGCTGCGATATTTAGATGGGAGAGTGAAACACACACACAGAAAAAGAAAATGAATAAAAAACACAAAGAAAGATCGTATGCTCAGTTACGGCATTGTAAACAACACCACGGCCGGTGTTGCTGCTGCTGCTGCTGCTGCTGCTGCTGCTGCTGCTGCTGCTGCTGCTGCTGCTGCTGCTGCTGCTGCTGCTGCTGCTGCTGCTGGAGACCCTGCAAGGTGTGAGCTCCTGGCCAGTTGCTCGATAAAATTGCGCCTGGCTCTTGTGTCAGAAGGTTTTGTCACCTGCAAACGTATTCAAATTCTGTGTATACTAACACGAGGATGAACGAGAATTATATCCCTTATTACGACTGCTGTACGCACTTCACTTCTCTGTAATAACATTAACAATGAGCAATCCAACATAAATAATAAGCTGCCAACGAAAACAACAGTACTTTTATACAACCACGGTTATATATCGCTGTTGCATTGCATGAAATGATAGATGAGAGAACAAAAATGCCATCAACTAGCTAACGCCTAAATTACATATGACGCACTACTTTACCTTCATCGAGATCTGCAGTTTGCACAGGTACCACAGCGAAGTATAACGACCTATCATGAAAGGATGTCTTAACATCATTCAACTGCTAGCAAAATATGCTTCCTTTGATTGCCGCATTGTATCATTGACCGTAAATGCAGAGGGCAGTTGCTAGCCGAAAGATAAGAAGCCACGCGAGAGCTAAAATTACACAGCTTGTCAAGCAAGACGAAGTGATTTTCTCAGTGACACCTGTCAAGAGCGACGAAAGCCTCTGAACTGTATGAGAGTTCACAATAAATGCGACCAGCACGACAACACGTGCGCGACTATGGAGACGGATGACGATTACAACAAAGATAAGTACTCGTATACTCGTATAGTTACTCGTACGCATACTCGTGTAGTTATTTCAAAAGCCGTCAAAAGAATATTCTGGCGGTTCAATGCTGTCATTCATATACATAAGCGCAAGCATGCAACAATGTGAACGCTAACAGCACGAACATATATGTGAAGAAAGAACAGCACTCACCCAGGCAGGTATGATGCGCCGGGTTGTGTCCGCAGTGTGCGCACCAGCTAGACAGAAATGGCGCGAAAGCGTCGTGTAATCCTGCGTCAACAGCTTGCGTGCAGCCATTGCACGTCCAAGGGGATGTCGCTATGTCCTCGCAACACTCCCTTAATATTGAGATAAGAGAACTTTTCCATGGCGGCCGAGTACCGGCTCACGCGGCACGCTCAACAAACCACACCAACCCATCAAACATCCGTCGCTGTCGTGGAATGCGCTAGAATTAACCCATGTCGCGCCAAGAATGCAACCCCTTCCCGTCGCACAATATCTTCGAACTCTCGTTTTTAGCTCCTTCCTTTCTTTTCTCTGCGCAAAAACAGCAGAAGCGGAGTGCAACGGAGAGCGTAGCGGCCCCTATTCTCTCTCACGCACGCAAGAGAGAGTTCGCAGTTAGCTCCATGCGTATACCTCCTCGCAGCATTGCTCGCCTTTTGCGGCTGACGCTGTCGGCGCATGCGTATACACCGACCCTTGCGCCGACAAGTTATAACACGCGGGAGCATTCGCTGAGCTGTAGCCAGGATTCTCAATTACGCGGCCCGCACCGACGCGCCACTAATACTGCAGGCCGTCTATAGGGCGGCGGTGAAGGGTGCACCGTTTTTTATATACACTTGTCACGGCTAATTCCTTTTCGAAGGCCTACTATAGCCGGGAGTTTTCCTGAGTTTTGAAGAGTCCCGCCTACAGGGCATGCGTTAGCCAGGATTTGATTAAGAGTGTAGCAGGAGCAGTCTCAGTGTTCCGTTGCTCGCTCAGCGTTGACAACAGAAAAATCCCGACCGAGTCGGTGATAGTCACCTTTGCTGGTACAACTAGACCGACAGAAATCAAGGCGTGGCCACATATATATGGGGTTGAAGCGCTATCTCCTCGCCCACTGCATTGCTATAAATGCTGGCATTATGGACATAGTGTAAAGGGATGCAGGTCAGTAGCCCGGTGTAAACTGTGTGCAGGACAAATAACACTGACAAATGTGCATCACAGGAAAGGTCCTGTTGTCTCTGCGTTGGTTCGCACTCAGCTGATGACGGTAACTGTCCCGCGAGGGCTCAGGAAATCCAAATAATGGAGACCATTGAAGATAACGGTGTTCTAGACGTGAAGCTCGAGCTGCTATCGCAGAGCGGTCTCGTGGGTATGCTAGTGCTCCGAATCGTAGTAATACTGTCACAAATTCCTCACTCTCAGAAGTAATAGCTTCTACTGTTGAAAAAACAATGACAAAGATAATGGAGAATCTTTTTGTAACGTTGACGGAATCGTTGGCTCAAATAGTGAACGCACAGATGACTCAAATCTGCTGAGTGTTAACCAACCGGATGGAACCCCGTTACTTTCTTCAAAAAAGGAGGTAAAGACAGGCTCGCAAGAACCAGTTTTCCTTGAAAACCAGCCGCACGAAAATAGCACCTGTTGAAGAGCAGTTATATTCACCAAAACCCGGCCCGTCGAACACTAGCCGTAAGATGATTCCCGTTGAACAAGAATTGGACTGGAGCTCAGATTCAAGTTCTCATGATTCAAAAATGGAGCTAGAATCTAGAAATATGAAACGGCGTGCGTCGCCTAGAATGCAAGGTTCTCCAGTGAGTCCAAAAGGGAAGAGCAAAAAATATCACAAGGAAATCGCATCAAAAAACGACTTTTTGAAAGATAGCATATTAGATAAGGCAGTGAATGCTGCCGGTATTTCGCCAAAATAGGTGGGTTAAAAATTTACAGTGGAATTGCCGCTCAATTTTTCTGCAGCAACAGATTTATTTTACCTGTGCAATCAACATTCACCTGATGGTATTGTGTTGCAAGAAACTTGGCTTTCGAAAGAAAAGAGCTTTCATCTATAAAATTACCGCATATTTCGTTTAGACAGACCCTCTCGGGGTGGCGGATTAGCAGTCTTTATTTCTCTGCAAATTGCTCATCGGGTAAGAATAACAGATGAAGTAATGAACTCAGAAATCGAAATTTTAGCTTGAGGTATTTCCCTTCCGGGATGTCTTCCCTTTCGTTACTAAATGCATATTTTCCAGCATGTGTTCAAAATTCTAATGTTTTAGACTCTGTAATTGCATCTTGCAGGAAAGAAACTCTGTTGGCAGGAGACTTTAATTCGCGTCATATTTCATGGGGTATCAGAACAGATACGTGTGGGAAGCGTCTGTGGGATTTCGTTTCTAAGAATAATTTAGCATGTATTAACCAGCGAACTCCCACTTTCGCTTGTAATCGGTCTAATTCTGCAATGATCTCACTTTCTACAGTCTCAGTCTCTATTTCTACATGGTCTACTTTGAACTCGGGTACAAGTAGCGACCATTTTCCTATATTCTTTGAGCTTTTGCTTCCCGTGGCTTCAGTGAACAGTCAGTCGGTTACTCACATCAATTTTAATACATTTGAAAAGGTGCTACGCGTCGTTTTGTCAAAACGAACAGATGGAAATGAAGAGCAAAATGCTATGAACTTCAGCGATCTGATAATGAAATCCGTAAATAAAGTTAAATTTACAGTAAATGTTTCTAAAAGAAATTCTTCTAATCCTTGGTGGAACTCAGATTGTTCACGGGATTACAGGCCCAGAAAAGCTGCGTGGCGTAAACTTCTCTACAAGCAATGTCCTAAAAATTGGAGGGATTATAAGTATGCGGCTGCGGTTTTTAAACGAACAGTCGCCACTGCGAAAGATTGTCATGATAACAAACGTTCGGAGTTTCTTTCAAAGCCTGGCAATAGGAAACCCCTTTTTAATTTCCTTAAAGCCAAAAAGTAATTCCGTCACTAATTAACATCGAATCAGTAGTCCTCAACGCCAAGTGAGTTGTCTAGTTTTCTGGAAAATATTGCTAAAGGACTGGAAAGTCGCTTCACGGCTGCTTGCTCATTCCAGTCACGGTCCCCGGTCAAAGTGACGACTTTGAAGAGGTGACAGCTTCGGAACTAGTACAAGTAGTGAAGATCTTGCCCAATGCCGCGCCAGGTCCGGATGGCATAACCGCATCGCTAATAAAAATTTTACATAAAATTCCGCCCCAGGATTTACTTGCAATAGCTAACCAATCTATTAGAAATTCATGGATTCCGCCTGAGTGGAGAATGGCAAAAATAATTTCTTTATTAAAAAAGCATGGAGCTGGATTCACTTTAGATAACATCAGGCCTATTTCGCTCACATCTAATCTGGTAAAACTAATCGAAAGAATCTTACACATTCGGATAGACAATTGGTTGAACGAAAACATGGTCTTGAGCCCATACCAAATTGGATTCAGGCGTGGCTGCTCCATTTGGTGTGCCCATGTTGACTTAGAAAGCAGGATACAATTAGCTCGTTCTAAGAAACACTTTTCCGCTTTAGTCACTCTGGATATTACAAAAGCTTATAACAGCGTGGAACACGTTAAATTAATAAATTCGCTAACGCATGTACATTTACCACACCGAATCGTTGCACGGGTATATTCCTTTTTAAAAAACAGAGAATTCTATTGCTATCAGTCTGGTGTGTCTTTTCAAGCTATAAACAAACTAGAGTTCTCCCCCAAGGCTCGGTATTGTCACCATTATTATTTATTTATTACTGTGTACTATCCCTGTACAACATGACGTGCATGTGTATGTATACGTTGACGACATTGCATTTTTTGCTACAGCTACAGATATATATACACTGTATCAAAGTCTGCAAATATATATGAACACCCTGGGAACGTGGCTTGAGGGCATTAATTTATCTTTGAACATCAGGAAACGTGCAATGGTAGTTTTCCCACTAAGTGTCCCAGCGCAAATTTCGTTACTTTACCGACAAGATGTCATACCGCAGGTGGAATCGGTCAAGTATTTAGGGATGATCTATACCGAAAAACTAAATTGGGATGCACATATACAAAATATGGCAGCTAAAGGAGCACGGCCGGTAGGGATGCTTCGTAGAGTCAGCAGCAAACGATCTGGTTTACGTCGTGATGTACTCATTATGATTTATTGTATGTATATACGCCCGACATTGGATTTTGGCTGCGTCTTGTTTTCTGGAGCACCTGCTTACAAACTTCGACCACTGGTTCTTCTAGAACCCTAACCACTAAGATTATGTCTTGGGCTTCCTAAACTTGTCGCAAATAATATTTTGTATAAGGAAGCGCGCCTGCCTTCTCTTCTTACGCGGTTCCAAATTCTAACAGTACGTACCTTCCTACAGATATGTGCGACACCTCAGAGAAGATCACGGTATGTTTTTATTAATGAGCCGACGTCCGTTTTTTAACCACCAGTGGTCTAGATTAAGATGTCCACAAGTGATTGTCACACAGAAACTCTTGGAAAAAATACAAGTAAACCTTCGTGAGGTACTTGTATTTAACAGATCTCCTCAAACAATTGGAATAGAGTTCGACAATATATTTCCTAAGGAATGCAAACATTTACCCAATAGGTACCTAGTGCAATTTTGGAAGACCACCTGTCAAATTTAGAAACAAACATTGCTATAGCGACTGACGCTTCAGTTGGTGAAGAAAAGGCAGGAGTGGGAATAGCATCCTCAGCTTTGGATTGGTCTTTTTCAATTCGTTTACCCGACTTTACGCCTATTTATCAAGCGGAATTGCTTGCGTTTGTCCTAGCCTTACGTAAATTACCACTATCAATAACAGAAGCTGTCATTCTGACAGACTGTCTGTCTATATGCTCTGCATTAACCGCACCTAATTTCTCGAATGCCCTAGAAGTATTTTATTCTCTTGTCCCAAGATATTATCGTCCTATTCGCTTAGCGTGGGCACAAGGTCACAAGGGTTGAACCCTCAATGAATATACAGATGCACTTGCAGTGGCATCACATAATGGTCCCATAATCTCTATATTGCCGACGTTGGCGTTTGTCTCAGCGGCGCGATTTGAAAAGTTTGCCACGTCGGATTCCTTTGCCAAATCGGCTTTGGCAACATCTGAATTTCCCCACCTTAAGTATCCATGGAAAAATCGTTGGTGCTGCACTAGAAGGGCAGAAATATCAATTACCAGGACACGATGCCGAGTTCCCCCTCTGAACTTTTACTTACACAGGTCGGGTCTGGTACAGTCACCCTTATGCTTCCAGTGCAACGAGAGTGAATCTCTGCATCATTTCATTTTCACATGCAGATTGTTCACAAATCAAAGAAAACGATTGCTACAACAACCTCTCCGAAGAATGGGTTTAAGTCTATCCCTTCCGGTGGTTCTTTCCTTTAGTGCAACTGAAATGGGCTTTAGCCACAGGAACGTTTGCGAAGCCGTGTGTGATTTTTTTACGGGAAACAAAAAGAATAGAATGTTAAGTTTATGTACAATTTCACTGTTTCAACATATTGGCTTTTTTTCTACTTTTTTGAAAATCTGGATTGGACCAGTGAATTTATTTTATACCATCCATTCCTAAACATATTCGGATTTTAAAACAATTTTATTTCTAAAATAAGGTACCACCCGTTTCATGGCCGATCCCCCGCGGTGGGTTGCGCTAAGTAGCTGAGGACCAACCAAACAACCAGTCACAGCGAAAGCTGGACGAGCGGTATTTCTAGAGCCCGTTATAAACACTTTTGTGGCTACTAATACAAGTACATTAGCAACGTACCCACTACGCCACAAATCATAATTTTTGGAAAGTTGGGAAGCACCCACCACGACATTATTTGTTATTCTGCGGAGAAGCGAGGTACCATCTGTAAGGCATTATGTGCACTTTGTTGATGCGACGGTTGATAGGGATGAAGAATTATGGCTGAGCCCTTTGTAATGGGTTGGAAGCTTAAACGACCCACTAGTTACGTAATTCATATTGTGTGACGTCCGGTCGTTATTTAACTGTCCCACCACGCTTTCTAACACACGTTAACCAGAGAAACGGAAAGCTAGACAGAGAGAGAGAGTTTACTTTTTGGAGAGCCTGAGGAAATGGATCATGAGAGCCTTATGGGCTTCCTTCGCAACCAATAGAAGTGCACTAGCGAGGAACCCACTACGCTATAAACCATCATAATTTTTGTGAAATAGGGAAGCAGCCACTATGCAATTTTCCGTCATTCTGTGGATAAGCGTGGTACTCGCTAAACACCTGTGAGGCATTATGTGCACTTTGATGATGCTGTGGCTGTTGACGATGAAGAATTATGGAAGAGCCCTTTGTAATGGGTTGGAAGCATTCAACAACCCATTCGTTGCGCAATTCGCATTGTGTGACGGCCGGTTACAGAATTCGCGTTTGTGTGACGCCTGGTTGTTATTTTGCTCTTCGACCACACTACATTACATATGGTAATGTTGTTCCTTCTCGACATGAAGCCTGTATAGCGTCTTTTTGCAAAACAAGTTCAAGCACCGGCGCGGCTCCGAGGTAGAACACTGGGCTCCTACGCAGAGGGCCCAGGTTCGAACCTCGTTCCGTCCAGGACATTTTTTCTTATTTCGTGCGATAGCGGTTACGGACACCGGCGGCAGCGACGGCGGCGGACAACTACGGCGCCAAAAACGGCCGTGGAAATGATCTCATAACAGCTTTCGCTGTAAAAAAAGGGTCGCGTCCATTGCCAGACCCTATGACCTTGTCGACTAAATCTACAAAACAAAAAGAGCGAAAAAAAGCTGCGCTTGTCGCCTACTGTGCGCTTAATCTGCTGTGTTAGACAGCCGAAATCCGGATACGAAAAATAGCCTGGCGTTTTCCGTCCACCAGGTCCGCGGACGCGCCACGGATGGCACAAATCCGTGACGGGGTCACGTGATGTGCAGTCCGCCGCGGAAAGGATGGATTTAGTCCGTCGTGTGAATGTTGTGTGGAATCTCTCCGTCCCTCAGATATTTTGCTCACCGACAACGCTGCTGACGCCTGCCCTGTATTTTCTCCGACACAAGCTCCATAACGCGATCGCGTAGAGATTTTTGAAAGTCTGCTATCGCCGTTCCTGAGTTAATACAAACTGTGAATCACCTGTGGCTCACACCCGCATTCCATGGGCCGTAGTACACGGGTATGTGTCACACGTAAATGAAGGAAAGGTTTTCATGACGTACGTGACAACTACCTCATGTTATTCATGTAATGACCTGCTCATCGTGTTCTTCATACACTAATGCCCTACCATGCTAATTCTCGCATGTGCCAAGCCAGGAGACGACCACCAAAGCGCCCAGGCGTAGGCGGCCAGATGATAGATACCTACATAGAAACGAGCAAAGTACATATGGTTCGCTAAGAAATCCTTCGTATTTAAAACTTGAATAAGCAGCTCGCACAGAGCGGGCCTGCGTGAATTCAAATAATTTCAATGACTTACCTGAGGATATGCCCTGTTTTCCAATTATTGTTCACCCTTTACGCATAGGACCCAATAGTCAAGCTGACGCCTAAGCGAACCACGATAAATAGTGCCCAGCGCCTGAAAGCAGGAACTTCGAACACTGTGGACCCGCGAGCCATCGTATTCATCACTTCGTAAACTGGCAATTGTTGGCTTGAAAAAGAGCAATTGTTTGCTGGCAACTCGCTTCCCCTGTTGGTTTTTTTAGTGCTAGTCCTTTTAAGCAACCGAATTACCCTGTTTTTTTAACACGAAAGTGTTTTATGCCGGGGTCCACCAAGTCTTCAGTGACGTAATTCCGTCACGGAAATGACGTGGAAAATTTACACGATCAGATGGCAAAGGAAAAAAGTTCCGTCAAGGGGCATCGAACCCACGACCGCTCGGTCCGCAACAACAGATGCCGGGCACGCTATCCACTGCGCCACAATCGTACACTCTGGAGGCTATACGAACGCGCCTTTTATATCTACCACTCTTGCTGTCGGCGGGGTGGTGTTGCCCTCTGGGAGCGGTAATGTAAAGTAAATCATCATTACTGTGGCCTCCGCGATTAGCGCCCACAGTGCGTTATACGCCCGTCCCATTCGGCGCGTTTTCAATAGAAGTACAATTTTGTCAATGCCTTAACACACCGCGAGGTGGTGACTTAGCACATGCGTCGTAAAAGCGTCGGCTTCGCTCATAGCATCACGCTAATCCAAACCAAAAATAGCTCTGCGACGCGCGCCTGCCTCACCTGGCTGTAACACCGCGTTCCCCGCTCACGCGCTCGCCCCGAGAAAAATCGCGGCAGGGCTACCGAAGCTGCACGACGCGCTTTGCATTTCCCTCTAGTCCGGCCATGGTGTTCAATCACATTTTAACATGCCGCGGGACGGCGACCAAGTTCTGCGTCCAATATGCGACGTTCTTCTGGCTATCACACCTTGTTCTCTGATTACGCTTTCATCGTTAACTACTACAGCTACCACATAGGTGTGCGTAATCATTTAACATGGACGTTAGTCGTCGGGATGGAGATGCACCACAAATCATGAAAGTGGGTGCATCCACGTTAAACTAAGCTGTAGCCGCGAGACATCAATATACATTGTACAAGCTCTCTTATTACAATGTACAGTAAACATTCAGTTACTCCTGGTAGGGCACGCTTTACTTTCGTGTTATTCCGATTCCTATGACGGAGGGATCAACTATATTTTTTTCTAGAGACCGTCAAAGTGTCATTTGTCTTCGGTATTGCTTTGCTCTATACACTTATGATGGTGCCCTCGGAATGACGCTTCTTTTAAGCAGTATGCGTTTTATAGTAGTTTAAGATTCCTCTAGGCTGACGCAATCAATAAGCGACTTCCCTAATACGTATTGGAACACAACTGTTTGTGCACAGTTACCATATCGTTCGTTGTCCACTTTTGTAACCTGTGTGATACGTTCTTTTGTGTGCAGCTCCGATTAGCTTGAGACGACATTTGTTTTCAGTCTGATATACGGTACTTATATCGAGAAAATTAATGAAGTTGATAGTTTTTGCAATGCAGCTAGGAGTGCTACGACAGTGTTTGTATTACATAGGTAAGGTGGCATAGGTAACGTGAGTGCATCATTACCCTTCTGCATGAGGGGCAGAAGGGTAATGAGCGTGAAACAGATGATCTTGATTTCATAAATTTAGTTATAAAGCGAATCATTGTTCCCATCGCGTTATCTGTATTCGTTGTCACGGACCAACGACCTGTAGATGATTGCCGCAAGTTCCACAAATAAATCTTGTATGACAAAAAGCTACAACATTTATACACAGGAAATAACTACCTCGATATTTATGCCATGAAGAAACTCCATCGAAATGGGAACGTACAATGAAGTATATCTTTGGTATTATTGTACAGCGTATGTGCACTTTTGCGGTTTTCTTATTTCCCAAATTCTTACTTTTCTTACGAAAGGACGGAAAAGGAATGCGCGGCTGTGCTCGGCCGTCTTTAATGGGGCGTGCATGGATATTCTCCGAGCAGGCAGGAAAAGCACTTCCAAGCGTCGGATAAGATGGAGGACGTATGTCTGCGCAGACTACGATAAGTGTGTTTCTTCTAGTTTACTTTTCATGACCATAAATAAACGTTTTTTTCTTCCTTCTCTTGTGCCTGGTTGCTTTGGTTCCTTTTTTTTAGATTACGCATCTTCCTAGGCTCCATACACAGAAGTCAACGTAGATTATTTATGACCCTTCTGGACACCATTCACGCATGTGAGCGATGGTAGCTCAGTGTAGCTTCTCCCATTTGTCTCACTAGAGTTATACTGACACTACCTCGGTTGTTATAGATCACTCGCTGAGCAGGTAACGCTCTCATTTTCTTGCCCAGCCGCTCCTTAAGTCTAAAAAGCACGCAAAATACAGTAACATCGAACGGAACTGCGTTATACCCCGTTTATTATTTCAGGTCTCATTTGTTGATGTCGCTTGTTTTGCCTAATTTTTTTTTCAGGTAATTTAGCTCTTGCACAGCCTGTCGCAGCCTAAATGGAATTATCAACTTTGATTGAATTTACTCTTTCCACAATGCAGGGTAGTGAGCCGGTACTTACACTGGCTAACTTCCCTAATTTTTTCTCCCTTCGTCTTCTACCCATGTTATGGTTGTAAACGACCGCGAATGGGATAGTTCTTATACACGACCTTTTATGGAATTGTACGCTTTGTAAAGATTACAAGAATATTTGAAAGCTCTCGAAATATTACGCGTATGTATAGTCTTGATTCATTATTATATAATGAACATAAGCGTTCTTTATTTATTTCATTGCTGGGTACTCGTATATTCATCATGTTAGGCAGGCATCTTCGTTTTTGAAGATTGAAAACTATCCTTCTTTTCAAACTATACCCAAAACAATTCATTAGTTTGTGTGCCCAACTTTCCTCTTGTGATGACGATGTGAAAGAACCTCTTATCCTCTTCTTTTCAAATATCATGATTGTGTGAGGAGATTGCTGACATTTTTCTCTATTTTAAGTACGTTGCAAAAATCTATATTCATTTTAATTTACCGTTGCTAAGTTCTTCAGTGAATCCATAAACGTCCTTGGAGGTTTCAAATTTCTGTGCTATCTAGTTATCGCTTGATTCTCCTGGTTTACAATACTGCCACGCAATTATCATTCACACGACTACACTCTTATTTTGGTGGACTGCAAATGCTGCAAAAGGGGGGGGGGGGCGTCGTGCGCAGGAAAAAAAAAACCGTAAGCCAGCTTAACATAAGGGTATAAACGAAAAAGTGTACATAACGATACCTACACACGCAAAATAACTTTGTTCTCAAACGTTACGACGTGGGTCACCCATCCTGCTTTTCTCAAAGAGATAAACGCAACTCAAGCTAGGCCTGTAGAGTCTTTTTACTTCTTAACTCATGTTAGGGTAGAGTCGGCTCTTGAAAAAAAGATTACTTGACAGGTTGTTTTTGTTTTAAAGCCCTAATTAATCGTGATGGCGTTTTGTGCAAATAGAAAGTACAGCAGCAGCGCTAGGACAGCGTTAAGCGGCCTGGTAAAGACAGGCCATGTCCGTGGAAAATGAGCATGGTCAGCCAGCGCTCAAATACAGAAAACTTAGAGGTCTAAACATAGAGCTTTACAAAGTAGCGCTTCAATAGCAGCCATTATGAACGCGGTCACATGGAGTATGCCATTCGGTGCCGGTAAATTTTTACTTGTAAAAAAATATAACGCACTGAAGCATGCAGGACATTAGAAGCGTATTAACAATGCTAACGCCGCAATACGTTCCATATCCAAGTAACAGATAGAAAAGCTGCTTCAATGTATTCATAATATGAGGAACCACTCGCATTAGACGACGAAAACTAAGAGAAAAGCGCAATAACGAGTGAGTTTTCATATTCATTTCATTTCTCGTGGGCTCACTCGTTATCGAGTGAGCCCACGAGGTTACAAAGGGAAAATTTTGCTGTTTCCTCAGGTCTGACCTCGGCAACCACACTCACATACCTTCCGCTTAAAAACAGAGGAAAAAAAAACGATATTGTTTTACGAGGCCGAAAGCTCTATCCCCATCAGCGCTGCTTTTAAAACGAATTACATTGCTTTTTTTTTTAGTTCCCCCTGTGTTACTTTATTTGTTCTGTCGTGTGTGCCATTTTGCTCGAAGTCACACCGTTGACAAAGACTCTATTTTGCGGACTACTGTGCAGAGTTAGGCGAAAATAGGGGGAACAAAGGACTCGATCGAGAATGTTCCAAACTTCTTATTGAGAGAAGAAAACACGCCATTGCATAAGGTAGAATTTGCAAAAAAAAGAAGAATTACGGTTTGAAGAAAAATACATTGCAGGAAAGCACGGAATAGAAAATAGAGGCAATATATACAATATTATTTCTTAATGTGGCAGGGTAAGCTGTTCTCTTTCAAGCACAGTACAGAACTAATTGTGCACGCTCGTTTTTTTCATCTTCTTAGCCAGAAATATCTGAATCAATACGACAAAATTGTTTCCTGCAGCCCTATGTGAGATTAATTACTATTTCTGTTTTTCTTTCAAGCACCACAGAGCTGGTGCAGAACATCCGCACTGCAGAGTTCATGCCGCGCTTTCTAAGGAGGCTTCCCGTACATCTCAATTTGATGTGAAGAATATAGTGCGGGCATGCAATGGAGAGAGGATTTGTTTCAGATGTGCTATGTGTTCCTGTTGAAACTTAAACTTAGTTTTGCCGTTTAAAGTGTCAAAAACAGGAGCAGCACGAAGTATTGAGATTGCATTAACTTTCACCACTGGTGTTCTTAAATAATAACCTCTAAGGTTTTCACGTAGAACCACCATACGACTGAACCATGAACCATGATATGAGAAGTGTTCCGGAAATTTGAACCACCTGGGGTTCATTAACGTTCACTTAACTGTAAGTACATGATCCTCTACCCCAAAACGCAACAGGAGTCATTTACGACATTGACACTGAGATCCCTAACGCGGATCTTACGGTGCTGATAAAACCAGCAAGCGAAAATAGCGTCATTGTGAACGTCGGCCGCCTTGGTAACACACGTTGTGTGAGAATTACGTTCAAAGGAGACTGTCTCCCCTCATACGTGAAGGTTGGCCACTTCCGTCACCAGGTTCGACCATTTATTCCAAGACCTATGCAATGTTTCAGCTGCCAGAAGATGAGCCATGTGAAGGGTGCTTGCAGGAACTCCGCAGTGTGCCCCCGATGCGCGGAACCGCACTCAGAAGGCAATTGCAACGCAACCATATTGAAGTGCTCTAACTGCCAAGGTGCTCACAATGCTTCTTCCAAAGACTGTCCGCGCATCAAGAAAGAGATTTCTATTCTTAAGCAAATGGTGCGAGGCAGCTGAACCCAAGAGACCGCTGAAAAAGTGCGGCGAAGACGACGTCGCCATCGAAGGTCCTCACGACGGTCAAAGTAAAATTCAAGAAGTAAGTCGACTTATCCGGGAACACCGCCAGCTGCAATTTCCAGCACGGCCAACGCAGACGTTGGAAGAGAGAAGACGGGCAGATCTCTCTCTACCAAGGAATGGCCACCACTTACGCGCACGCGGCTTGTGGAAGAAACACAGCAGAAGCCGCCCCCATCACAGCAAGCTACGATAGCAGAGGAGTTGCGGAATACGGATCAGCAAGTGCTAGTTCTTCTGCGACCTTTAATTAATGCCATTCGCATGTTGTTAAACAACATTCACACAACGTCAGCCAGAAATGCACTTCAAGTACTGGACGCTCTGAGTCCAGTACTGGCAGTCCTTGAGTAGATAATGGCTCACCAGCCACTGTCTTTCAGAGAAGATGTTTTCAAAAGCAGCAATTTTCCAGTGGAATGCCCGGGGACTGAGATCACGCATTGCTGATTTCCGCCGGTTGGTGTCCAACAATATGTTTCCCATCATCGGCATCTGTGAGCCAAACTTATCGAACGCAATCAGACTCTCCGGTAATGAATCATTTATGTCGGCTGCTGTGGGTGGAAACAGTAAGGTTCTGTTGTTTAGTCGCCGCGACCTGACGTACGTTCTTCAGCCTGTACAACCTGACGACGATAATAATATGTATGCCTAACACTGAAGAAAAAGGGTCTTACTCTCACTGTTGTAGGCGCCTACCTGTCTTCATCAAGTAGATTTGATCAAAAAAGACTACGACATATACTATCACCTACTGCTGGCCCATGGGTCATCGATGGGGACATTAACGCTCACCATACGCTCTGGGGGAGCCCGAAGATCAGTGCAAATGGCAGAAGTCTAATATCTTTCGCTTCAGACAATGAGCTTTGCTTGCTAAATGACGGAAGTCCCACGTTTTTACGTGGTTCCGCATACAGCAGCTGCCTTGACTTGGCTTTTGTCTCACGAAGACTCGCCAGACGTACGGGGTGGTTCGTGGACGTAGAAACACATGGAAGTGACCATATCCCCACATATGTGAAGATCAGAGGATTGTCGCCTCTGAAGGTACGCGACACTATCCAAATAGTGGACTGGACCAAATTTCAATCGCTCATGGAAGAACAATGTCAAGACAGCATCTCGCTTGACTTAGAAGAGGCAATAAAGTGTACAGTGCAAGGCACGATCTGCACTCTCGCATGCTCTTTGAAAGTAACGGAATTCGATGTAGAATTAGGGCGACTTCGGGCACTCCGGCGACGTGCTGAACGAACGTACCGACGCACGAAAGCAATCGATGATTTACGGACCGCTAGGCGCTTACAGAAGAAGATGCAACGCTGGATAGGCAAGTTAGAGTCACAACGTTGGGCTGCCTTCCGCGAGTAGCAACATCCCCGCAAGCCTTCATCACACTTGTGGAGGACAGTAGGAGGGCTCCGGACATCCCCCGTCCAGCGGTCTCCATTTAAGGTTCTAGCCCTGTCTCAACAGCAATCGGAGGTCGACGTGTCAGACGAGTTCTGTGCCAAATTATCCAGCCAGCTCACAAATCACGACTTCGCGCCTACAAGTGGCTGTCCGATATCGCGTGACCACCGCATGGACCTACCTTTTTCAATCCATGAGCTTAAAGCAGCCCTAGCTTTGTGTGGACGGACATCAGCACCCGGACCTGATGGTATTTCCTACAGAGCACTGTCATCTTGGCGAGCGTGCGAGAATTGCTCTCCTCGAGATATACATTGAATCCTGGCTAGAGGGCACCCTCCCCGTAAACTGGAAGACCAGTGGCCTGGTTCCATTACTGAAGCCTGGCAAGTCACCATTGGTGCTAACATCGTACCGCCCGATTGCACTGGCTAGTTGCGTGGCCAAAATAATAGAGAGGACGGTACTAGGACGCCTAGAATGGTACTTGGAGCATCACTACATCTACCCAGATGCTATGACAGGGTTTCGCCGTGGTCGGTCATCGATTGACAGCGTCGTCGACCTGGTCACCTACGTACAACACGAAAAAGGCCGCAAGCGTCTCTGCGCTTCTTTATTCCTTGATGTTAAAGGGGCGTATGACAACGTCACCCATGAAGCTATCCTCGCCGCTCTCGTAGCGGTAGGAGTGGGTGGTCGATGTTTCAGTGGCTACGGAGCTATCTCTCTGAGCGTTCTTTTTTCGTGAGCACCGCGGACGGCGACACTTCGCTACATTACAGCCACCGTGGTGTTCCCCAGGGTGGCGTACTTAGCCCTGTACTATTCAACCTGATGCTAATCGCTCTCCACGAGCACCTGCCAAGCACTGTCAGACTGTCAATGTACGCAGACGACATCTGCGTTTGGACGTCTGCAGTGACACGTCTACAACTGCGAGCACGAATTCAAAGAGCGGCCACTGAAGCTGCTATTTACCTCCGTAACAGAGGTCTAGAAATTTCCTCTGAGAAATGTGCACTTGTGGCATTTACGCGCAAACCAATAGAGAGCTACAGCGTTATGACAAACGGCCAAAGAATACCTTACCTCCGACCGTACAAGTTCCTAGGTGTTATAATTGACAGCGACGCCTCATGGAGCCCTCATGTGTCATACACGAAAAAACGGTTGACAGGCATCTGTCATTTGTTCAAGTTCTTCGCTGGCAAGACATGGGTAATGTCCACAGCCGCTATGTTGCGACTATACAGGGTTCTTTTTCTCGGATTCCTACGGTACCGCCTCCCTGCATTATCCAACGCAAGCAAAACAAGCCTACGAATGATACAAAGTGTACAGGATCAAGCAGTCCAGATTTGTCTAGGCTTGCCCCAGAGTGCATCAACAGTCGCGACTATAGCCATCGCAAGAAACCACCTCATCAAGACACATATTGAGGTTGAAGTGCTGAGGACACATATACGACATCTTGCGCGCAATCCCCGCCATCACCCTACCAGCGCCATTACCCTCTACCAGCGGACCGACCACGCACATCTTACTGCCAAACAGTGACCGCGCATGGTGAATCAATACCAACTTCCTTCACTCCTGCCGCAATACCTCCGACTCCTCCATGGTGCCTTACTCAACCAAATATCAACATTACAGTACCTGGCGGCCAGAAAAAAAACGGATTTGTCGTCACCGGCACTTAAGCAGCTCACTTTACTTCTCTTGTATGAAAAGTACCAAGATTGCATACACATCTACACTGACGGATCTGTGCTGCCGAACAGCTCAACCGGAGCAGTCGTGATACCAAGGTTGGTAACGACAATTAAATTCAAGACATCTCACGCAACAACATCGAAGGCAGCAGAACTGGCAGCCCTTCATAAAGCGTTACAATTCGTCAATGACCAACCGATGCACAAGTGGACTACTTTCTGCGACTCCAAGGGAGCACTGCAGTCTCTTCTGTCAGCTTTACGCCGCGGGCCGCGCGAACAGCTGGTACTAGAGATAGCAGAGGTTATCCACCACCTAACTGAGCAAGGACATAAAATCACTTTTTAGTTGTTACCAAGTAACTGCGGAATCATCGGCAATGAACGGGCCGATCAAGCTGCCCGCTCAGCCCACGCGGAAGACCATGAACTGTCACTAGCGCTTTCTAGAACCGACGCTGCACGGAAGCTCCGTTTGCATGCTCGCCAACGCACCACGTCACAATGGAATGAGCCACACTTCAAACATGATCGACTGTGCTCATTTGACCCTACATTAAGTCTTCAAGTCCCATCAAGGCTTCGGCGAGCAGACGCGACCCTTTTGTGTAGGCTGTGGTTGGGCGTTGCGTTTACCAACGCCTATGCTTTCCGCATTGGGATGGCCTGTGACCACTGTGGAAACGCAGAAACAGACATATCTTTTGCGACTGCCCACTGTACAGTGCACAGCGACTATCTCTTTGCAACGCGCTGAACAAGTTGGATGACCGACCTTTGGAGGAAAGAATTTTACGCCATCGACAAGACGCAACGTCGCAGAAGAAGGCCATGCAAGCGCTACTGCGCTTCTTGCGATCGACCGGCCTTTTTGAACAATTGTAACCAGAACGCCGTCCCTGTGTGTGTTGTCGTTTTTTATCTTGTGTGTGTACGTGCGTATTTTTTCTCCTCTTTCTTCCCCTCTCCCTCTCTCTTTCTAGACCCTCTTTCTTGCCCCTATTTCATCTCCCCAGTGCTGGGTAGCAATCCAGATGCTAATATCTGGTTAACTTCCCAGCCTTCCTTTTTTCATCTCTCTCTCTCTCTTTCGTAAAATGTACCTGAAAATTTTTTTTCGTGGCATCAACTAAGAAAAACTTGCTTATTTGAGAAATTAAGAACAAAACGATCATTCGAAAAATTTTTGGCCTGTGAGCTGGGCGACTTACAGCTCTGGCTCAAGCAGCAGGACCATCAGTGAAGGCCGAGGCGCCGCACAGTCATGACCCACAACGTGAGACCAACGAAATGTTGCCAGTTTTAGTCGGCTCCAACTGAAATATTATGTAGCGTTCACTTGAAATAAGTTTACTGTCACAGGTGTTGAACCAGCCTTCACGGCGCAGTTTGCTAAACGTATGTGTACGCAAAGTGTTTCTTGCATACAACGGGAGGCAGGCCGATATCGCGACACCACAAGAAAGCTCAGTTAGCAGAGCTGTTCACCATCTCTCACCCGAATGCCAAGTGCGGCCTTGGTTACCACGAAAACCATCAGGTTGATGTGGTTCATGCGTCGTCTATTAATACAGGGAAATTACGACAGCGGAACTGACAGCCAGGTTGGGAACGTATTTCCAGCGCGTGGTAAGTATGTGTGGTATGTAAATTTGAAAGAAAATGTGAATTACGAATTTTTTTTCCTGTGCGAGATAGTGCGCCAACGAATCAGCCCGCACTAAAGTTGCCAAGACCTGAAGTAACGAATGTTGCCAGCCGTCAAATTCTATTGTCGAAATGATGGCGCTTTTTATTTGTGTACCCCGTGAATATCATATCAGCATGCTACCCAACAGTTTTCTTTCAGTTATCCTAATAAAAACTGACTATACAAGCTAGTCCATAAAACAATTTCTATAATGAGAGCTGGGGCTCCTAATAATTATTCAGTCAGATCACCTAATTAAACCACTTAGATTCTCTTTTTCTGAAGCTTGGTTCTAACATCTCACGTTCCCGTCTCAACAATGCATCACAAGTGGTCTACTGAGCCCTTCAGATCAGCAATTCTCGTCAAGCACCGCTCAAAAAGGCTATAAATATACTTGCACCTCACAGGTGTGTTAAGCTAATTATATACAGGAGAAAGAATTATGAAAATTGTACACCTTAGGTGACAAAGGACGAAGAGTACTAAAAAAATGCCACATTTGTGTCTAAGGGCAAAGCAACGAATGCGATAGCAAGAAATTGGAATGACAAAGGAAGAACGGTAAGCAGCTAGAAAATTGCAGGGTGCTGTGCAAGCACGAAGGACGCACAAAAGAAAACGCAGAAGGTGAGCACGAACTAACAACTGTCACAGCTCGACACTTACAGCGCGCTGCTCAAACACAAACGAGGATGCATGAAAAGAACGCACAGGTATACATAGGACGAGTGCGAACTGTAAAAGCTGGTAATTCATCTAGCCCCTACTTTGGCATTTTCTAGATAGCAGCTCACTCCTTTCGCAAACGCGGCCGCTGCAGCGAGCAAAGTGAGCTTCGTGCGGTCTGTACCTTCAACGCACATTTCGCGGTGAAAGTACAAGACGTACAAAACTCCCCCTCAATAGATACTCACGAGAGCACAGTCGACCACACCCTGTATGTCAAAGTACAAGTCGGAGGCGCCTATCCGTACTCCGGTGAAGGAATGGAGAGTTTTAGAATTGGGGACCCAAAAAATTTGCCACCCGCCAGGACGCATGCGTAGAACGCAAGCCCCTCTTAGACTCTCGCGCTCACGTTGCCCCAAGACCCTTCAGCACCTTCCTTTTGGCGGCCAACAAAACCATACAGCGCACGACCGCAAGAGAAGAAAATAAAGACTGCGCTTGGCAGTGGCACGTGAAGCCGCGCCTCGCGTTCCCTGCGGGCGTCGATTCTCGTCACTAAAATAAAACTCCACTTGGGTCTATTTGGTACTTACGTCTGAGGCTAAAACTACAGTGCAAACGCACTTCTTTGTCCCTCTTACTTCTTATTTACTTCTTTGTCCCTGTACCCAGCCGAATATGATTTCATGTCTTCGCGTATTTATTACGCTATCATCATGACTGTGCGATGTTGCGACTTTTTGTGCGTGCGTGTTCTCCTTCTCTCTCTCTCTCTATTTTTATACGTCCCCCATTCTTTCCCCCAGTGTAGGGTAGCGTACCGGTCCTTCTAGACTGGTTAACATCCCTGCCTTTCCTTTCTCTCCTTCTCCTTCCTTCTCCTCATCATCGCTACACGTTTTGGTTTAGAGCTATTGTTGTGAGAGCATGTGCGGTAAGATTGTGAGATTCGGAAGATATTTTTTCTTATTTCGTTTTTTTCACACGAAAGTGTTTTATGCTGGGGTCCACCACGGCTCCACTGACGTATTTCCGTCACTGATATGACGTTGTAAAATATGAAGACTAACAGTGGGCAAAGAAAAAGTCCAGAAGAAAGAGTTCCGTCACGGGGAATCGAACGATTCGGCCACGAACGGCACGTTCTCCGCAATGCTAACGGCGAGTTATTTAGGCTATATACACCATTTGCCGGTGGCTGTACTCGGAGATCTGTGTTACAGCGTGTTTTCGTTATCACTAGCGAGATGGCCCGAAGGGCTCTAACAGCGCGCTTGAAAGGTCGTCGCCGTTGCGACGAGCGCCCGCGTCTACAGGGCGTGGTCGCTTGTACGTGCGCCTATCTCGTGATTGCTGTGGTTTGTACGTCTCGCGGTGAGAGCACGAAGGTCACTTGGCTCACTGCAGCGGCCCCTTTTGCGAAAGAAGCGGGGTGCTCACGCGGAAATAAGTTACAAATGTGACAGTTAGTTCGCTCTCATCCTGTGTATGTTCGTTCCGTGCGTCTTTTCTGCTTGAGCAGCGCGTTGTAAGTTTCCAGCTGCTTGCCGTTCATCTCGTGACATTACAATTTGTTGCTGTAGTATTCATTCCTTCGCCTTTGGGACGAAAGATTGCGCAACAAACGCTCAAATACGTCTGTGAAGACACGTTTCAATTTCCTGTTATACCGATTCCTATGACAGAGGGATCAGCATGTTTTTTTCTTATTTCGCGCGATAGTGGTTACGGACACCGGCGGTGGCGGTGGTCGCGGCGGACAACTACGGCGCCAAAAACGGCCCTTGTTGTGATAACAGCTTTCGCTGTAGAATATCCACGATGGAACGAGGTTTGAACCTGGGCCCTCTGCGCGGGAGCCCAATATTTTACCTCAGAGCCATGCATGTACATGAAACTGTTTGCAAAAAGACCCTATACAGGCTTCATGGGGGGAAGGAACCACATTAACATATATAACATAGTGTGGTAGAAGAGTAAAATAACAACCAGGCATCATCCAACGCCAGTTCTGTAACCAGGCGTCAAACAATGCGAATTGCGCAACGAGTGGGTTGTTGAATGCTTCCAACCCCTTACAAAGGGCTCTGCCATAATTCTTCATCGTCGTCAGCCACAACATCAACAAAGTGCGCAGAATATCTTACAGGGGTTTAACTGGTACCACGGTTCTCCGCAGAATGAAGAAAAATTGCATAGTGGCTGTTTCCCTTATTCACAAAAATTGTGATGATTAATAGCGTAGTGGGTTCCTCGCAAGTGCATTTCTATTTGTTGCCAAGGAAGCCCTTAAAGCTCCCATGATCTATTTCTTCAGGGTCTCAATAAAGTTAATTCCCCCTCTCTCTCTTTCTCACGTTAACGTCTGTTATAAAGCGCGGTGGGAGATTTAAATAATGACCGGGCGTCACACAATGCGAATTACAGATGGTACCTCGCTTTTCCGCAGAATGACGAATAATGGCGTAGTAGGTGCTTCCCATCTTCACAAAAATTACAATTTGTGGCGTAGTGGGTACGTTGATAGTGTACGTTTATTAGTAGCCACAAGAGAGTTTATAACGGGCTCTAGAAATGCTGCTCTTCCAGCTTTCACTGTGACTCTGCTGCGCTTTCCGCGCAGGCCTGGCTTTTTTTATCCAACTAACAATACCTCTATTTTATTTTTTTCAAGTGGGCTTCCTCTGCTTACAAAGCTGTGTGACAGGCAAAGCACGCTTTACAGGCAAAATGGAGGTACAGCACAATCTCGGAAAGAACCGTAGCATGTGTGGCGAAGCAATTGGCGCTGCTTAACGGTTGCGCTCTCCAGCGGCTCCTAGTGGGTCGTCCTCTTCTAAACGCCGCTCGCGCTCTCGGAGCCCGTGCTTTTGCCTTGACTGTCGCCATAGTGCATTGTCGCCGAGTGCCGTCCAATAAACAGCTTGAGAAATTGGTGGAGAGTGCTGTGCTCCCATTCAATGCCCCTGGAGCTTCGTTCCCGTAGTCTGCCATCTACCATGCCCCAAGACGCCGCTCAGCAAACGCCGCCTCCCACACCGACCACATGTCCCGGTGTCCCACGCATCCGCGATCCACCTATCTTCACTGGCGCCGATGGTACCGACGTGGAGGACTGGCTCACAATTTACGAGCGCGTGAGCGTACCCAACAAATGGGACGAAGCAGGCAAGTTGAGCAACTTAGTCTTCTACCTCGCGTCCGATTTTGCTACTTGGTCTGATTTCAAAACCGCCATCATCAACGTTTTTGGCCGCCCTGCAGTTCGTAAGCTGCAAGCAGAACAGCGCTTACGCGAACGAGCTCATCAGGCCGGTGAATCTTTCACCAGTTATATCGAAGACGTCCTGGACTTGTGTAAGAAAGCCAACGGCACCATGTCCGAGTCTGACAAGATCCGGAACATTATGAAGGGCATTGACGACGATGCATTCACCATGTTGCTCGCTAAAAACCCTTCCACCGTGGCCGAGGTCATCACACTGTGCCAGAGCTACGAGGAGCTCCGCCGGCAACGTTCGATGACCCGTCGCTCTCCATCACGCGACGAGGAGCTTGCTGGCTTGGCGGCCATACCTGACCAGGCCACGCTGCTGGCAGAAATGAAGGCATTCGTGCGCGAGGAAATCGCACGCCAGTTCTCTCTCCTGGCCTTCGCCCACCCGCCGCACGTTCAACAGTCGTCGACGACCCTTCTTCCTCCCATCCGCTGAGCGATTGAGCAGGAAATCGCGGAGGTGATGCCTGAGTACCACCTCCGGCTCCTGCGCCACAGAGTTACGCTCAGGTTGTCGCCAGGACGCACCCGGCAATCCCTGCGGCTGCACCGTTGAGTTACGCCGAAGCCGCCGCTAGACCTCCGTCCTTCGAAGCGGGCGTGCCGGCTACGTATGCTGCCGTCATCCCTAGGCCCCGACTGCAACCCACCTTGCAGTCATTTCAGCAGCCGCCCCGTCAATCGCATCCTGCGACGTGGGCGGGACCTGCCCCGGCGAACCGATGGCGCACACCCGACAATCGGCCCATCTGCTTTGCCTGCGGTTATGCCGGTCACGTGGCCCGTTACTGCCATCGCGTGCAGCCACCTCGAGTCGCGTCAACCACCACCAGCCAGTCCAGCCGTGCATTCTACGACCCGCCTATGTCGCCAACGTCACGCCCAGCTCCATCCACTCGCCGCTCTCCGTCTCCACGCCGTCGCTCACTGTCACCAATGCGGCCACGTTCTGTCGCACGAGAGCAGGAAAACTAGTCGTCGCAGTCCACGAGGCAAGGGCTGCGACGCTATCGAACTGTAAAAGCCCTCAGCGAAGTCCATCGAATGTCATAGACGTGTTTGTGGACGGTGTTCGCGCATCTGCCCTTGTCGACACTGGAGCCGCCGTATCCGTTATGGACGCAAAACTTAGCCGCTTACTTCGAAAAGTGACGACGCCACTTTCTGGGATGTCCCTCCGTACCGCCAGCTCCCAGAGTATTAGGCCTACAGCAGTATGCACTTCTCGCGTCGTCATTCAGGACGTTCTGTACGACGTCGAGTTCATCATAATTGCTGCATGCTCCCACGACGTCATCCTAGGATGGGATTTTCTCTCCCGCCACGACGCCATAATTCACTGCGCACCAGCCGCCCTCGAACTCTCACCGTTCTCACATTTGACGCCGGCAGACAGTCCGTCGGCATTCACCAAGACCCTCGTCAAAGACGATACCAAAGTTCCTCCGAACTCGTCGACGGCTGTGCCAGTTTACTGCGCCGGTCTCTGCGACACAATTGCACTCCTTTCACCATCTGACCGCGTTTGCACTATGAAAGGGTTGCTGGTACCTTTCGCGACCATGCAAGTCACTCAGGGTGGCACCGCTATTTTTGTTACCAACCCATCCCCGCACATTGTTACGTTGGTGCGAGGGGAATGTCTCGGCAGAGTGGAGCCCCTCGAAGACGCACAAGTTCTGGACGCACCCGATCACTCGCACTGCACCAGTTCCCGTACCGTCAGTGCCGTTTCCACGTCTGATTCCTCACCCGCGGATGTATTTGGTCCCTCCATTGCTGACAACCTTATGTCGGTCCAGCGTTCCCAGATTCTGTGCCTGTTGGAAGAATTTCGTTCTTCTTTCGATGTCGGGCAAACTTCTCTCGGCCGCACGTCCGCTGTTACGCATCGCATCGACACTGGCGCCCAACCACCACTGCGGCAACGTCCATATCGCGTGTCTCCCACAGAACGTCGGGTAATTAATGAGCAAGTGGACGATATGCTTCGACGCGACGTTATTCGACCCTCGGACAGCCCGTGGGCGTCTCCTGTTGTTCTCGTTGCCAAGAAGGACGGTTCTGTGCGCTTCTGTGTGGACTACCGAAGGCTCAACAAGATCACTCGGAAGGATGTTTATCCACTGCCGCGAATCGACGACGCGATTGACAGCCTCCAAGGAGCAGAATACTTTTCATCTCTCGATTTGCGCTCGGGGTACTGGCAAGTACCCATGGCTGATGACGCTCGACCGAAGACAGCCTTTGTCACGCCCGACGGCTTGTACGAGTTCAACGTCATGCCGTTTGGTCTGTGCAATGCGCCCGCGACTTTCGAGCGCATGATGGACACCGTTCTGCGCAACTTGAAATGGCACACGTGCTTGTGTTACCTGGACGACGTCGTCGTTTTCGCTCCGGACTTCTCCACGCATCTTCAACGTCTGCGGCATGTTTTGACGCGTTTGACCAACGCCGGCCTCCAACTGAACCTGAAGAAGTGCCGATTTGCAGCACGGCAGCTGACAATCCTAGGCTACGTCGTGTCCAAGGACGGCATCCTTCCCGATCCGGCCAAGCTTCGGGCCGTGGCCGAATTTCCCAAACCAACGTCCGTCAAAGAACTGCGCAGTTTCGTAGGACTGTGCTCCTATTTTCGACGTTTCATACGCAACTTAGCCACCATCATATCGCCGCTGACGAAGCTCCTTGGAAGTAACGGACCCCTACAATCGTGGTCGTCCGAATGCGACGACGCGTTCGCAAAGCTCCGTCGTTTGTTGACGTCTCCTCCCATACTACGCCACTACGACCCTACGGCCCCAACGGAGGTACACACGGACGCCAGCGGTGTAGGCCTCGGTGCTGTTCTTGCGCAACGCAAACCAGGGTTCCCCGAATATGTCGTCGCCTACGCAAGTCGTACGCCTACTAGAGCCGAGACCAATTACACTGTCACGGAAAAGGAGTGCCTGGCGATCATCTGGGCCCTTACAAAATTCCGACCTTATTTGTATGGTCGCCCATTTGATGTCGTCACCGATCACCACGCACTGTGCTGGCTGTCGTCATTGAAGGATCCCTCGGGCCGTCTCGCCCGTTGGGCACTTCGCCTGCAAGACTACGACATCCGCGTGCTGTACCGCAACGGACGTCAGCATGCTGACGCCGACGCCCTCTCGCGCTCCCCCTTGCCTGACGACAATGCCTCCTGCTCAGTGTCTCACACTGCTGTTTCTTCTATCGATGTTCACACCATCGCTACCGAGCAGCGCAAGGATAAATGGATCGCTTCGCTAATAGACTTGCTCACTGATCCGTCGACAACACCAACCACTCGCGCGTTGCGTCGTCAAGCCCACCATTTCGCCATTCGTGACGACCTACTGCACCGACGCAATTACAACGCCGACGGCCGCCAGTGGCTACTTGTGATACCCCGAAGTCTGCGTGCTGAAATATGCGAGTCCTTCCACTCTGATCCGCAATGCGCGCACTCTGGGGTATCCAAAACTTACCACCGCATTCGACAACGATACTTCTGGCGAGGGATGTACCGCTACGTGCAGAAGTTCGTCCGCTCCTGCCTCGATTGCCAACGCCGAAAACCTTCAACGCACGTGTCACCAGTCGGTCTACAACGATTACCTTGCCCTAACCGTCCGTTCGGGCGCGTGGGCATCGATTTGTATGGACCACTTCCTCTGACGTCGGCTGGTAACCGTTGGGCCATCGTCGCCGTTGACCATCTAACGCGATACGCCGAAACCGCTGCCCTCCCAGCGGCTACAGCGCGTGATGTTGCCTCCTTCCTGCTACACCGATTCATGCTGCGTCACGGTCCACCCCAGGAGCTTCTCAGCGATCGAGGCCGTGTCTTCTTGTCGGAAGTCGTCGAAGCCATTCTCAAAGAGTGCCATGCTGTTCATCGCAAAACTACTGCTTACCACCCGCAGACGAATGGCCTAACCGAACGCTTCAACCGCACGCTCGGCGACATGCTCTCAATGTACGTCGCCGCCGATCACACAAATTGGGATGCCATTCTGCCCTTCGTCACCTACGCCTATAATACCGCCCCTCAGAGCACTACTGGGTTTTCACCCTTCTTCCTGTTGTACGGAAGGCACCCGTTGCACACCATTGACACGATACTACCCTACAAGCCGGATCCATCTGATTGTGCGCCTATTTCTGACACAGCCAGGCTTGCTGAAGAGTGTCGCGAGCTTGCAAAGGCCTTTACAACGCACGAACAAGAGCGGCAGAAGAGCCTTCGCGGTGGCACCACCACTTCTGAGTCCACGTTCCTCCCCGGAGCGCTCGTGTGGCTCTCGGTCCCTACCACTGCAACCGGCCTCTCCTCAAAACTACTGCCGAAATACGAAGGCCCCTACCGGGTCGTCGAGCGCACATCCCCGGTCAACTACCTGATCGAACCCATCGAACCAGCTTCGGACATGCGCCGTCGAGGGCGCGACATAGTCAACGTGGAGCGCCTTAAGGCCTACTATGACCCACTCATAGTAACGAGCTGTTAGGTCGCCGGACGGCTCCCTTTTCGTACCCGGGGTAATTGTGGCGAAGCAATTGGTGCTGCTTAACGGTTGCGCTCTCCAGCGGCTCCTAGTGGGTCGTCCTCTTCTAAACGCCGCTCGCGCTCTCGGAGCCCGTGCTTTTGCCTTGACTGTCGCCATAGTGCATTGTCGCCGAGTGCCTTCCAATAAACAGCTTAACACATGCAATAAATGGTTGGCTGCAGTTCTGCCAGCATAGAGGTATCATTTGTATTCTAGCGCGCCGGTTGAACAGAATACTAAAGTGCCTCTGAATGGTCATGCTTTACATTGTTGTGCAGGTTTGTAAAGCCTTTTTGGTGCTTTTTTGCTTGATGTAAGCGCCGCTCTGATGGGACACGGAAGCGTGTTTTCTTGTTTATTCATGAGGGCACCGGCGTGAATATTTATAATAAGCATCGTTATCGGTGCCAGCATCTTCATGTTCAGAAGGACATCTCCCTGTCGTTCCCAGTTACCGATGTCTCTCGTCAGACGAATACAATTTAAACCTGTAAGCTTAAGAAGATAATGGCTTCAACGGTGTCAATACTCTTTAGCCACTCAATAACAAAACTCCAGGCTCCAGGGACTGCCCCTGCCAAGACATCAGTTTACAGACTAGTCAATTTCATGGAGAAAAAAAATAGCACTTAAAAACGCCGAAAATTGCACCAAAGGTAGTTCTGGTCCGTTGTGGTTAGACTAGAAGAGGTGATGAAGTCATTATTTCCTCGTCGTCATTATTTTTATGATTTATGATTTTGATTAGTCTTTTTATTATTCATTTTTGGCTAGCCATTATTGGTTATTTACAGTACAAGTGCAGTAAATGAAAATTGATAGGGTTGCGTACTTCGCAATTCACATTGCGGATGATTAGGTCCCGGATAACGTGCTAATTATAAGCAGGAAAATAGACGAAAAATGGCTGGTTTCTTCTGTATATCTAGCACCTTATACAGGACTCGATTAAAGTGTATTTTAAAGTGTCTGTGTTTATCAGCCGAAACCTAATCAGTTCCTATTTCATAAAGGCGGTCACTACGGGTTTCAGCACAGCACATCACGTTCTTTTATAAATATCGATCAGGTTCACGGCGAAGTGAACATTTCGCTTTGTTTAACATTCCTAATGGCTGACAGTTTTGACACAAGGTGTAGAAGTTTCGCCCATGTACCCACTGAGTCGTTGCGTTGGCAAAGAGGGTGTGATGTTTCCCCTGTCCCGTGTCTTCCTTGTGTTAATCGTCTGGCTTGTGCTGTATTTTACCCATGAACTATGCATCACCAACTAGCCTGCCAGCAAATGTTATTGATGTTTTCCCCTTTTATTGAAAATTGATGCGTTATATACACCATGCAAGTTTTCGCAAGAAAATAAATTGCTCCCAGAGTCTTAAACTGCTACCACGTTGTTTCTTGAAAAAACAAAAGCGATGCGTCTCGCCCGTAACCTGACTGTCATAACCTGCATGATATTTGTCTTTCATCATGAGCTGATTTTGCTAAGCGTCCTTTGAGAAGGTTCTTGTTATTATGAAAGCACGAGGGCGTGATTTATGACGATAATCAGCGCTGCGGAAAAGTGTAAACTGAAACACACCGCAAGCGTGCTTTCAGGGAGCATGTGAAAATTTATTAAATTTTTGTATTGTTTTGAAAGTATTCAGCAAAATGCGACTCCTTCAAATGCCATGACGATGGGGAAGTGAAGACGACGTGTGTGGAAAGACAAAGGTGCTCTGGAACGTACCGAAGTTGAAACCTACGCATTCAAATCCCCCGACTGCCCGTTAAAAAGAAAAACAGTCTACAGGACCCACTCATACAAGAGCAGGATAAAGAACATGCAAAGTGACAACGTAAAAACACTTGATAAGGCAGAAGTGAAGAATGTATAAAGAATTGAGGATTCATGATATGCTCCAGCGAAGCTACCTTGGCAAGAGAAAACGGTAGAACGACGAGCATTTATGAAACAAAATGGGCGCCGCTCAACACAATAATGGCCTTCTTAAAATGCCTTTTAGGGTTTTGTTCTCATAAATTTTTTATTGCACAGCAATAAGAACTTTTGTTTGCCATAAAACTGCGTTTCATACAACTCAAACCAATATCAGGCATTGCGTTGATATGAGCGCCAAGTGTTTCCAGAGAACTTTAAGAGCACGTGGAAACACTAAACCCGGACATAAAGTTAGGAAAAGCCCGCATATGGCCCATCTCGAGCTTTCAAAGCATTCGCTGCTGCCGAAAACGGCGTTTTGGACAATAAAAAATAATATACTGGAGATTCCCTGCCACAACTTTTGTCTTTTTGTTGTAAGGTGCTACCGCATAGCTAACATTACTCGTTGGCAGTAACGTAAAGTGCAGCCGTTTTACTAACGTGTAAGTGTCATTCTTTCACATAGTTTTACAGTATTTGTCCCTGCAGTCGACTCTTCTGCGGTTTCTTTTTCTTTCGCACGTTTCGCTGCTTGTCTCACTTGCCGTCGCTTTCCTGTTTCAAGGTATTATTCGTAAGTGCGGCCTTGCGTGTAAATACCGAGAGAGCGGAACAACTTCAATAAGATAAGGCTTCTTGGTTACTGTGGGTGGAGCCCCTCTTCCAGGTTGAAAGAACTGCAGCTTAGACGAGTTGGTAAGCATCAATTAAGATAATAATAACGGCACATCGATGATAAAGACAAGGAACAGGATACGTAGAAATAAAGTGCGCTGACTTCCAACCTGTTTAATTTCAGTGCAAAAGTCCATATACACATGATGAAGGGAATGAGAAAGAAGCAGAAAACCAAATAAAAAAATGGCCGCGTATCTGCGTGCTTCGCTGCAAATGTCGTCTAAAGACGATAGAAGAGGCGCTGCGTGAGATATGGACGCCATCTGGAAATACGTCGGGGAACATGAGTGCTGCGTTGCGGGCTGGTAGTCCCAGCGCAGCAGCAGGCGAAGGCCGGCGGTGACCAACGCGACCGGCGGGGACGCCAGCCAGCCCGAACACGCGGTTTGGCGCGAAGCGCTGAAGCAGAAGAAACGTCCACACTCAACGAGTACTCTCCACACACTCTTTTATTTAGACGTCGCCTGCGTAAAACAGGAATGCCAGAGCGGCGCCCCATGGCATTCCGACAGTGCAATACAGAACCGAAACCGAAACACAACAATGAGCTCGTGCAGAGGGCACGGAAGAAGGCAAGTTTCAGCGCAGTCGCATTTTCAGCGCAGCTTATGAATCTAGGGTCTTTAGAATTACATATGTATGTATTTTCTATTAAAGGAACACACCACCTAATACTTACCTAGTGATGTTGCGCCTCAGATATGCGTGATATTTACTTTTTGATCGACAAGGTTCACAAGTATGAACAGCCGTACCAGTTCAAGATGGCTGGCCCTTGGGCAAGTGGTTCAACTTTGGCCGAGTGGCTGAATCGAGTGACGTGCCGACAAACAGAAAGACAGACCAAAATTTCTCCGTTGAAGTATTCCAAGAAAGACTACCGTCTTTAAAAAAGTGGTCACATGGCTGGCATACCATGAGGCACGCATCAAACATGAAACTCACATTTGCCCTAAAGTGCCGCTAGGTAACTAAATTCTTGATTTGATGGTGCAGTATAGTGTGCGCTAACACGCATGTTACCCAGCTTATGTACCACGTGCGCTTCAATAATCTCGTGCGTTAACTGAATATCTGTGGTTCGTTATAACTCTGCATTCGTTGAAAGGGTGTGTGCACCCGCATTCGCAGCAATTATTATTAATAGGACCCTGAAATGTGCTGAATACATTGCTGTGGTGCTCACGCAATCAGTCATTAAGGAATCGGCTGGTTTGCTCAGCGCAATATCCACTACACATCAGTGGAATAGAATAAACGACACCCACTTCGCAGGAGGCGAAATGTGTCCTTTGTCTCATGGAATAAGCAGGAGTGCGGGGTTATTGTGCGTTCCTAATTTTGCACGTCATCTTATCTACTTATCCTGTAACTTTTCTTTATCGTCTATGCGCTGTTAATACTTGCTTATTGGACCCTCTTCACGGGCTCCTGTGGCCATAGAGTTTCTTAAAATTAACTAGAGGGGACTCTGGCGCTGCGATCGTTCAGCCACCATGATAATGATGGTACACGGATTTGCTTAGGCTTCGAACGCACTTGTGGCTCTGTTTATTGCTGTGTTTTGGCGCTATTTCGGATAAAATAATAGATCTTTGTAAACTTCCTCACCAGATTTGAACTGGTGAGCCTAAAAACGTTAAAGTGGTGAAGTGGAACTGCAGACTTTTGCAGTACTTCTTACTGCAAAAGAACACGGATTTGCCTAACCTTCGTACTTGTGAGCTTCGAAGTGACTTGTGGCTTTGTTTATTGCTATGTTTTGGCTTTCTTTCAGATAAAAGAATGGATCGTTGTGAACTTCGTGACCAGATTTGAATCGGTGAGCCTAAAGAAGTTAAAGTGGTGAAGTGAAACTGCTGACTTTTGCTGAACTTCGTTGTGCGACAAAGCGGATGCAGGCGACGTGGGGCCAAACGGAGCCGAAAGAACGAAGTTTAGACAAATCCGTGTACTACCCATAATTCCCATGCTGGCTGAAGCGCCATGCGTTGCATCTCCCATAGACACTAGCGCCAGAGTTCCCTCTAGTAAGTAATGTAGTAGTATTTTAGTAAGTATTGTAGCAAGTGTTGTAGGAAGCACATTTCTGCACTAAGAAAAAAAAAAACTAGACAGCTTTGTCCATGACATTTCCATATGTCTGAAAAAGCGAAGTCATCTCTACTACAGCTATACCAGGCACTTTTTGTTGGATACCTCCGCTACAGTGCTCCTGTTCTTTCTCGTGTTTGCACATCTGTTGTCCGTACACTCGAGAGTGCTCAGGCCCGCGCCCTCAGAATTTGCCTAGGAGTACCTCTATGTACTTCTACGTGGGGTGCTATTACAGAAGCACGTGCTTGTCCAGCTCGCTTTTATCTTCAAGACGAGCCACTGCGAGTACATCTTAGGTTATTGACAAGCCACCGAGAACATCCACTGAGAGACATTGTTAACACACGGCCCAATGCTGCATAGTCGGAAGCTGTGATGTCGCAGCAAAATCTGCTGCCCTCGAATTATGCACCACAAGCGACTCCCAGAGTACCTCTCTGGACGATGCCTAAACCGATCGTGCGACTCTCGATTCCGGGGATAACAAAGAAGTCGAAAATACCAACCACTAGACTTAAGCATTTTGCTTTATCGTACATTGCCTATATGTACGGATATACGGTGCATATTTTTGCTGATGGGTCTATCACGCAGACCTCCTCAGCAGCAGCTTTCACGGTTCCTCACATGGGCATCACAAAACGCTTCAAGATAGTGCATCGGACATCATCTACTGCGGCTGAGCTGACCGGCGTCCGACAAGCTGCCCGCTACATTGTACAACAGAGTCCCGCGAAATGGACATTATTTTGTGACTCCAAGCCGGCACTTCCACTTATCAGCAATTACATGAAGCAAGGAACCGCATGCAGTATTCTGGTGTGTGACATAATGAATATGTTAACTGAGACATCTCAATCCGGGCATACCGTTGCATTGCAATGGATTCCCAGTCACTGTGGCATAGCTGGGAACGAGCAAGCTGACGCAGAAGCAAAAATGGCGCACACTAACGGCGAAGTCATATCAATTCAATTTTCCCTATATGACATCAATGGCTTGCTGTCTGAGGCTATGAAAACATCTATGACACGCTTATGGAATGACCCTAATTATCGCCAAGAGCGTCTCTACAGACTTGACTCTGGCCGTACTTTTCGGCTTCCATTCCGGTTAAGAAGAGACCAGGAAACATTACTACATAGATTGCGGCTGGGTGTTGCGTATACACGAAGATACCTTTGCAAGGTTGGGCAGGAGCGAAACCGTAACTGCAGTGTGTGTCACACGTCTGAGACTATTCACCACATCCTGTGGTGTGCCTCAGTACGTGACCGAAGGACAATTACTTAAGCGCGTCGTAGGTCGTCTGGACTCCCGACCTTTTCCGGAGGAGAAGCTTTTGGGTGCTGGGGAGCACGCACACCAGGCCCAACGAAGTTTAATGTGCCTATTGAGATTTCTCAGTGATACAGGTTTAGACGCTCGTCTTTAGAGCATGTGCGGCATAAAGACTTTTGCGCGTGTCCTGTCCCCGTACAAGACAGTGTGTACAGTGACCCATTGCGCCATACCATAGTCGCCTATCATCACACCTCCCTCTTCCTCTTTCCCCTTCCCCCTTACCCCCGTGAAGAGTAGCAGGCTAGAAACCCGCCTTCCAGGCCGACCTCTCCTCCTTCTTGTCATTAAAATATCTTTTTCTTCTTCTTCTTTGTCTGTGGCTATTGCGTCTCGCCGAGCCTGGCCAAGAGGCGCCAGTTGAGCTCTTAGGCCCAGTGCGAAGTGTCGCCCCCCCCCCCTCCATCAACCAAATGATAAGTTTACCTGTGAATAGGTGTGAGATCGCGTCTGCCGGATGCTGCGTGCACTGGTATGTGTTCGAGTGTCGGTTTGTAGTCGAAACACGGACATTTGTTACTGTGCTGTTAGGCGAAAGTTTTGTAATGTAAATGTAGGTTTGCGTAAGTGCTTGTCTGTATTCGGGGCCAATGCCTTACCTGTCATCGTTGGGTTTTGGTTGAGGTGGGTCTTAGGTTCGACTTTCCAGACGCTGCGCCTCGATTATGCCTCTCGTTGTGCCGCCGGGTATCTGTTTAGGCGGTATGTAAGGTGGTTCGTCTTGTTATCCGTCGAGCCACTCCGGTGCGTGCTGGACACCAGATCTTCATCCCAGTATGTGAAGGAATTCGGCTGTTAGAGCTCATCGAAGGAACAACAAACTGCGGCTTTTGTATATTTTGTGCGCACGTTCACAGCACCACCCATTTGGGCTAAGAAGCGCACGTTTTGCTCACACACAAATTTCCCCTGTGGAGCTTAGAGCTAGGTCGGCTGAGCGGCCTTGTTTCAAGTACATACTTTTTAGGCGAGGTACAGCTATTATTACAAACTAACTACGGTAAAACAATTTATAATTAATTAATCAGCTGCAAATACTACCCCTTTAGAAAGATGTACTGATTAAGAACCATGAATATACAAAAAACACGGAAAATAGGAGATATGAAACGAAAGTAGAAAAGTTTAAGAGCCCTTATACTATCGGTAAAATGAGGGAAAGTGAAACTTGGGCTGTGCGCGCCTGACCAACTATTCTTTATTTATTTATTTATTTATTTACTCATTTCTATCACATTGCGCAATACCCCTTCGGGATTTTTTCCTTCCTCCATGAGGGGCACTGGACCTTCAGGCCCATGCTTAGCAACGCAACACTGCTGTTGATACAGGGAACAACGACGGTCATGTCTGAAACAGTCAACTGCAACAATGAAGGGCAACGTGAAATGGCAAGTGACATCGATAAAAGAACAAATTGCCATATCAGAAATGGCTGACCGCTGGCAAGGCCATGATTGAGGGAGCATCAATTATTGAAAAACGACGCACGCAAATACGTTTGGGACCAGCGAGCCTTCGAGGGCCACATTTATGCACACCCGCATTCCTGTAAACTCGCCGGTGCCTCTTTTCTTGCGAACTATGCCGCCGTCACCACGGAAATCTGTAAGTCATAAAAGCTTCGCTTAGAACTTCTTTTTCTTGGCACAACAGCATTAGCCCCCTTCATGAGCGTTTGTCATGTTCTGCTCGCATAAAACACTTGGGTAAACAGAAATCATATGTTTACGTGAAGCTCTAGCTCGATGCCGCCTTTATAAAATGACTGTCAATCTCTGAACGTGCCAGGGGGTCATACTGCTGTTCGAGTCTGGAGAAGCCGCTTATGAAATGGGAAGCCTTTTCACAGCGAAGATTTTCTTTGTCGAGGCTTTCATGTGCAGGGTCGGCGTAGGAGTGATGACGTAGCCTTGCAGTGAAGCGAGAGTCAAGCTCGGTAGGAAGGGGAGGGCTGCGCCGTGCTGCGAGAGGCGAGGGCGGAGGGTGTCGAGGGGTGAACCTTCGAGAAACGCGCCAAGATGGGGCGAGGGTGAGGCGCACAGGAGTGTAATATAGCTTGTCCGTGTCAGTGTTCATGGCTTTGCGCTTTCAATATGGCGAATATTTCTCATTCTCCCGATGAAGAAACCACCCAACGTGAGCGTCAGCGAGAGCTGACGCGAGAACGGGCAGGTCGTCGCCGAGCCAACCGCGATGTTCGCGCATGGCAGATCGAAGCTAAACGCCAACGAAGAGTACACTTGGAAAACATATAAGCAGAGTCCTTCAATACTTTTACTGGTCATGAAGCTTCGCCGTAACTCTATGGGGGAGCTTTGTGCGCTGCAAGCGGCAGCTGCGGCGCGGCGTGGCGTTCAGTCTGTTGGCATCGCGCAGACGGCAGTGAAGGCGACTGCCGTTGTCAGTGCAAAATATCTTGGCGAGTCAGCGCGCTGTTTTCACCTAATGCCCTCTATTGTGCCTGAGGGTCGGAAAGGATGCCGCGTACCTGCTGCATTCCCTGGATTCGACCAGGATACAATGGAAATGACTAAAACGTGTCGGTGATCTGGGTGCCTAGAGACGGCGAACGGCGGGAATTAAGGAAGCGCCATACCACGACGAGAAACCGGTGATTTCTCATTTGACTTTCGGCATGTGCGTGTCTGAGAAAAGCACTTCGATGAGGGTGTCATTGTTCGCGTGCACCAATGGCTAGTCGGAGCTGATGATGTGACGTCGCAGTGCGATGTTCTGAAACATTTGCTGGATGCCGCGCCGATTATTTTCGACGGCCTCCTGTCGTATTTGTCTATTGCAAAAACGTCCAGAGTTCGCCTGCCTACGCAACAAAAACGTGAAAGACACACACAAGGTATGTGCTGTGCATGTGTATCAGAGCAAACATCTCACATAAATGAAAATATTTGCTTGCGAGTGCTTGTATCATATGGTTTGAATTTGGTGAAGCAATAAAGAATTCCCAACCGTCCTGCAAAACAAGCCTGGTGCTGACAAGGTAACTGTAGATGTAATTAACACCCGATGAAGACTGATGCTCTTACGAATGCTGGAAAGAAATAAAAATAATTTAGTGGAAGTCGCACCTGGAGAGCAGAATAAACTCAAAGGGGCACTTAAGCATTCGCCTTAGACTAATCGAATGGTTAAGGCTATCTTCTTCTTTTTCTTGAGTCGATGTATTGATCCTCCCTTGCCCCCCTCCGAAAGCTGTCTGCACCTAAGGTGGTTTTGCACTGCCTCCAGGATAGAGCGCATTGCAAGGTTGCTGCACCTCACGTGTTTTTGCACTGCCTCCGTGATCGGTCCAACGATCACGGAGGCAATGCAAGAGACGATGACATGCGATGACGTCACTGTATGACGCCACGTGGCGTGATGTCATGATGACATCACAAATTTTGGCGATCTATGACGTCTGTTAATAACGGAAAACGTAGCGCGCGCTAGAAGAAGAGGCAGACGAGAAAACGGCGCGTGGCACGCGGGGCTTTGGTTTTTTTGGAATGGAATAAACGGCTGCGTTGGGACGCGCTGCTCTATATCTTCAGGCGTATTGTCCTTAAACCCGGTATATATTAGAGCGAAGTCTTCGGATTTTACAACGTCATCACGTGATGATAATTTTTTTGCATTACTTGAGGCCTCTAAGGCTTCCGACTTAGCAACAGCAAAAGAAGCACTGCGAAAACTACGCATTATTGCATGCGCGACTGAACTTTAAACGCGGCACGGCGCCGCAGTGATCAACCAACGCCAAAGAAAACACAAAACCAGGAAAAAGCCGTATAAAGTATCCCTTGGTGCTCCTGAATTGCTAAATTCAAAGTACTGATTCATTCAAACTGACCGTTGGTTCGATAAATACGAGGCTACTTTAAGATATCTTCGTTTACAAACAACAGGCGTATAGACTGAAAAATTTCATATGCGCGTTCAAGAGTGCCAGCCGCTGTATTTCCGCGAGGCATTAAGATCCGCCAGAGCCCTTGAAGGACTCTGGATCATCCACATATCTCCACTAGATGCTTCAGGAAAACGGAAGAAACATGCTTTTATAGCGGCAGTATATCGCACAGCGGAGGCCGTATGCGTTTGTTGCCGACAAATTTCATGCTCCAAGGCCTCATTCGACGCTAAATGGCGCTGTATTAGAGCTTCCCCGAATAAACCTGAAGGTAATATTACTCTTCAGATATAATCAACGTTCACGGGTACATTTAATCACGCCTTTCAGTTCCGATACGTGCCGTAGAACTGCAGCGCCGGCTCCGCACCGATGCCCCCACATGGGCGACAGCGCCCCTAGCGGCGCTCCTCTCCCTAATCAAACCTTCGCGGAAGCTACATGACTAGTAAAAGTACTGAATGACTCTGATATAAGTACGAAATAGCCTGGTGAACAACGGGCATAAGCTTCGCTGTTTCGACAGTGTTCGCGAAGTGGAGCTGGCCGGATGTCTTTTATCTTATGAGCGAGTTGATCGAGCTAGTTGGTACGAAACCATGGTGAAAAACAGCGCGACGTAGACACAGACTAGGAATTACACAGGATCAGCGCTGACTGCCAACTGAATTGTTTATGGAACACACGCTCAAATATACAAAGAACAGAAAAAACGGCGAGACGTTTCGGCGAGACCCGGGTGCTACGCTCATGCAACAATTTGACGGCACGTGAACTGCATGAGGCTTACATGATAAAATGTAAAGATGATGCTTGCATGAGCGCGCCATCGATAAATATCACAGACAAGGAGTGTTCCTACCTCCGAAACTAAACATCATGACAAAACTTTTCAGTACCGTTGGACGCAGGTGCGGCTAGAAGCATTGATATGTACCCCCTTCCCCGATTTTTTCTGTTCTTTGTATATTTGAGCGTGTGGTCAATTGAAACATTTCAGTTGGCAGTCAGCGCTGGTCCTTTGTACTTCCTAGTCTGTGTCTACGCCGCGCTGTTTTTCACCATGGATTTTTTTATGTATAGCAGCAGCTGTTTCTTCAGCGAAAGATGTCCAGTTGAATACAAAGAAATACCTTAAACTTAAACAAAAATTTGTGTCAAACGGTGCTAAATGGCAAGACAGAGCAAATTTGTGACCTTCACAATGGGTGGTTATATGATATTGTAAAGCTTGCCCGATATTTGCTCATGCAACGGCCTGAGTCACGAGAGCTGGTTTCAATTACTATTGAAAACTTCCCTTCAAGGGGTTAAACAGCGACAACTAATCGTGTGCGCGCTTGAATCTGCAAGAGCCTAGTAGCGGTCGCAGAGACCTGTGAACGTAACGTACACTACCAACATTTCCATTTCGTTTCCCCCACTACGGCGTAGCAAACTGGAATTGCGTGTCGTAAACCTCCCTGCCTTTGTTTGATTCACGTCTTACAACGGAAAATTCTCTAAAGTTTCCTAAACACATGTAGCCGTCATGTTTTCCATGTCGTAATTAGGGAGAACTTATAGAGATTAAGGATTCGCAAAGTCAGTGCATCTCTAGCTTGCGCATTCTCTATGTGCAGAACGCTGCTCTCTTTGGAAAACGCACATGTTAACCAGTCGTTTTGCAGTGCGTTTTGCTTTGAGATGCCAACTGTCAGCATTCTACAACCGATCTTTCCGCGGCAGATTGGAAACGATGAGCCTCTCTGAAATTTTCAGCAGTGCTTGTGCGGAACTCCACATATTACTACGTCACTAAGTCATCCTTGTACATTCTTTTATATATAGAGATTTTACTCCATCGACCATCTTAGTTTGATAGAACTCAACTGATCTCAATGCGGCGAAGTGCATTTGGAGTGCCGCTGAAGATATGGCTACAATAAGGGCGCGTCGGTACTTTCATTTGCAATCGCTTCATGCCTGTAAAAAAGTTACTACACTGAGGTGGGCCCGTCATTTTAACCACAGCACTTTACCGGCTGGGAAAGCCGCCGTGGCGGTACAGTCGTAACGGCGCTCGGCTGCTGAGGCGAAAGTCGCAGGTTCGATCGAGGCCGCGGCGGTCGCATTCTCAATGGAGCCGCGAAAGCTAGAGGACCGTGTACTTATATTGAGGTGCACGTTAAAGGAGTGCCAGATATCTGCGCAAGACGCCTGTCCATGCACAGAGAGGCATTCTACATATAACTTTATACGCACTTTCAACGTTTGCCGTTTTCTTAGCCGACGTACACGTTGTCTCTCAGTGCTCTAGGGAAAGACAGTGGGCCCACTTCTGGTGTAGGGTGAAGCTGCGCCGAGAGCAAGCTTCACCACAACGCTGGCTCCGCTATAGGCAGGTCGATGTCAAGCGCGCGTAATTACTCCTCCCATGCAGTGAACGAGAAAAATCGCTGGCTTGGATCCTAACCCTTTGAGGCCTAACCCTTTGAGGGGCTACGTCTTCGTGAGAGCTTGAGTCACTACGTTGGACCTCAAACTGCTGTCACATGAAATAAAAAGTAGTCGAGTCATGGTGTCTCCACCATTCTCGACAACCTCGATAGCATGTACTTCTCTCTTTATTCAAGACTTGAGGGAACGTTGCACTGACGTCGGATTGGTGCTGCACATTGCGCTATGATACATTGCATGCCTTCCCACCATCTCCATTCTCGTGCGTGCTGTCTGCTAAGTTTCAGGCTGGCCTAATGGAACAGCAAAAGATAGAACGATGGCTCTCGAACATAATAAAACATGTACACCGCAGTGGCTTTCTTGCGCACGCATAAATGGCTCAAGCTACACTTAGTTCAACAACCAATCGGAGCAACCCAGCAAACAGTGCGCTTGACAGATGCGTTTCTATATTTACTAACGTTCACTTGAATGCGCACAGCAGTGCTTTAGCGCGCGGTATAGGTCATATTCATTTAACGCCTGTGTTAGCTCTGGCAGTGTTGAGCATGCTATTCAGGCACCGCAGCAATCACTGACTACTGCTATTTTGCTTGAAACGTGCCGGCCTTCCTGCATGTAATTCTAGATGTCATAGCACGCTTCAAAAATTGATATTGGGGTGTTTTTACCTTTGGATTATATATTAGGCAAGGACATTCAATACAACTGGGTTGAAGCAGCATTAGTGCGTAGTTGACGATTTAGCGGCTAAATTCCACATTCATGGACGCAAGATGAAGGCTCAGCAGGAAAGACATGTAGTCCAAACATTTTATTATGATTTCCTAATGGTGCGGGTTCCCAGATTTAATTGTCAGCCGAAGTATTCATATTCTGCTGTAGGCGTAATGCAAAAGTGCACGTGTACCGTACTTCGGGCACACATTAAAAAAACATCGAATAGTCAAAATTATGCCGTCGCCGCGCGCAGCGCAACTTACGGAAATTGTCTTGCATTGTTTAGACAGACTCCTTAATAAAGGTCACGACTTGCGCTATACTGTATTTACTATCAGTCCATAGCAAATGCAAGCATGCTCATTTCTTTAGAACAATTCTAACATGTCGCGCCTACGCGTTTATTTTGTTTTTTACATTTATATTTCCTTCTCTTCGCGTCGACTTCGGAAATACAGGTCTCCCTTTTGGAAGTAGCTGTTTAAAAATGGTACCTAATTGATTTAGTTGAATTCGATTTCATTTTCTATTTTAAAAAGAAAGAGCTGAAACGAAAAGCAGGTATAGCATCTTGAAAATGAGATTGCGACTCTGCACATGATGACAAAAGCAGCGCAACGCGTCATCACAAAACAGTTTGTCCAAACTTTTAATGTGTTCCCCGCTATGGCGTGCCTGGAATTCGTATCCTGGCTTTGGAACGACAGCGTCAGCAAATTAGTTTATTTCAAATCGCTCATATCGGTCCTATAGAGCCATACCTCACTTCTTTTCGTCTTGTTGCACACTTCCTTTCATTTAGTCTTTCGTTTCCGCGCTTCTAATACAGCCTACCTCAAAAGCACTACTGTACCAAAATAAAAACTTATATTAAGAGAAGAAAATGCGGATATGACAATGTAGAATAATCCTAATTGAATATAAACTCTCTAATGGGAAACTCAAAGGCTTTTCACGTGTTCCTTCTTATATGCACGAAGCGTCCAGATCCTCATTCTCCCTCCTGTATTTGATGCTGCGAGACCACCTCCTGGTATGCAGATTTCACAGTAAGAAAGTAAATCTCATCATAAGGAGCGTGAAAGCGATGGACATCTACGTCAATGATCAGGAGAATGCATAAGACACACAAAACTTTGTATCACTTAACGAAAGTGCGTATTCTACCTGCATGGTGGTGCCTGCGGGCTGTACGTGTTGATTTAGCTCACCAGGAAGACACGGAGTTCCGGAAAGAAGCTAATAGGATTCCGGCTTCCTTACGCTATCCGCGATATTTCGCTATGCCAACTGCTTTGAGTGTGCATACTTATTCACTCCAGGGTATGCTGCGAAATTACCAACGCGGGGAGTTTTCTTGGTAAGACAGCTCTGCCGAGTTGATTCGTCATCGTTGAGGAGCAACGTACAGAGTGATAAAGAGCGTTGAAAATTCGTAATGAAATGCATGGCACGTCCTATAAATTAAATATGTTTAATACAGCTTGCATACTTGAACAAAAGTGTACAGATACCCTGAGAAGAGAATAAGTACAGGGATCGTCAAGAAACATATGTCATGCAAATCAGTTCTGCGGAATTCCGCAAGGTGGCGGAAGGGCCACCTTGCGGGATTCCTGGTTAGCTCACTTAGTAGAGCGACGCCCCCCCCCCCCCCTGAAAGGCGTTGGTTCCGGGTTTGTACCCCGGACCAGCAGGAATTTTTCGGCGAATAAGAGGCTTTATTTCTGAGAAATGCGTATGGATTTTCTTGTGGCTTCGTGCTACAAACGGGTTTCTCAACATATGTCATTTACACAGCAGCGAACCAACATATATGTGCTTGTTTTTCATGCGCGCACCGCGTACACATAGCCCCATTCCAAGCCGTAAAAAAAGCTGCTTGCACTTGTATATGACCGCTGACTGCTGTTCTCGTTTTCCCCGCGAGTTGTCTTTTTCGGTGCTTGATAAGCGAACAGCTTCGTGCGCGTAGTTCACAGGAACAATGGTTTGACGCTGGCACGAGATTCATCAACTTGCCTTTGACATATTTAAAAAAAATCGTTTTCTTCGATTCTTTTTGCTTCCGTACTCTTCAGTGAGAAAAACAAAGGAGTACTCACATCACGCTTGGTAAGGCGCTCCGAAACTCATGGTTTTATTACGTGTCTACGTAACGAAGTAAGCTAAACTTTCTTACAAAGAAGAGATAGCGTAGACATTAAAAGGAGACATCACGAAGAACAAAAAAAAGCACCGAGTTACATATATGGGATACAGCTGTATTTGACTCATTATGTCAGATCACATAAAAATACCGGGGCAGAGAGCGAACAAAATAATGACGCAATCAGCTGGTCGCTACCGCTCTATAACTTGAATTGCAACTCCGCGGACGGCTTTGCGATGTTTTTATTTTTACGTTGATTTACTTTATAAAGAACATCGAAACTACGAACGGTCATTGCCTACGTCTTTCTTGTATTGTGATAGCGGTGACATTTTCCAGCAACATACTCTGTTGAAATGACCAAGCTCAGAATATTTATTCACTCCGACGCGCAGTTCCTTCGAATTTCGTGTCTCAGCAGATACAAACTTGTTGCAAGATACGTTATCGCTTTTTCATCTGCTATATGTCTCCTGAAAAAGCCCAGCGGGAATTTTATAGTGAATCACTTCCTCCTTTTATTCGCTACGAGGCACGCGTGTGGCATTCTAGATCATGGTACATAAGTGGAAGATGCCGCATAAATGACGAAGCCTCATTGGGCAGGCCATTTGTTTATGCTGGAGCCATAATCATTTCCATATGAAATGCTATCGAGACATTCTTGTGCTCGTAGATAACGTGTTCTTTCTGTGTCGCAAACATCGGACCTTACCGTATGAGATTGCTCCTCCTCTCAAATCACCAAAGACGCGGACAAAAGTAACTATTGTGTAAAGAATTTTCGCGCACAAGGCTGTTGGCAAGAGTAGAAATTCATTAAAACTGACACAACGACACACCGAAGTGCTGGTGATTTTATGTGATGCATCTTTATTCTCTATTTAACTAGGCAAGAGTCTGTGGGACATGTAGAATAAGAGAATGTGGAGGAGTGAGCGAGCATGCACACACAGATGTACGATGTTACTTTAGCAAACTGCATCATATTTTGATCTCATCGAATTTACGTTAGGAAGAAAAAAATGGGAGAACCGGGGCCTATTTTTTATACGGTATGACGACGTCTAATGGACCTACTCAGTATAAAAATTATACTTCTTAAGGTATTCTCACTGAATATACAGAAAAATGCATACAAAATATGGCACAAAATATGGGGTTACCAGTCAATAACCAAAGCAATATCTTCCGCATCATGCGAGTGTGATAACGATGCATTTTTGCTCTTTGTACACATCAAGTGCTTCCGTAACGCAATTCTGGTATACTTGCAGTTATGTGTTTTATCTTATAGCTTCACATTATTGGTACACTCAAGTGCATTTTTTCGAGGTGCTGGTAGTGGCTGAGCTTTTTTTCTTTACTTTGCTAAAGAGGACCTGATTTTCGATAAAGCAGCAGCTTATTGCGCCGAACAGTACAAGATACTGCCACACTATATTGCAATATCGTGTGCAACGTACCTTGCAGGGTTTAAAAGTTAACATAATACCTGAAATAGTGAAACGCCGCAGGACAGAAGTGATCCTCGTTATCAGTGAGTCCAAGCTGATTCTCGCAAATTGACTCACTTCCATAGCAGCTAAAAAAGCATATAAATACACAAACTATGTGACAAAGGGAATGGCAATGATACAGTATTTGTCTTCAGTTGACTATTCATTCATCCTCTCCAAAGATCTGTTTGTAGTTCGTAGTGCCTCCGGCGTCAACAAAGAGGCATCGCTTCGAGATTTGAAAAAAAGAATCTCTCAAATTGTTTATGCAAACAACACGCTGGAGTTAGGAGAGTCTGTATCCTTTATGTTTTGTGCGACTCTAGATTTCACACGCCAATCGACACTGTGATTGTAGGCACTCACGCATACTTCGTATTTCAGGCGGCCTGTTATATCCCTGAGAACGAGCACAGAGATAGAGAGAGAAAGACAGAAAGAAACAAGCAAACAGAGAGACGGAAAAAGATATAAAGAAAGAGAAAGAGAGAAATTCTCCCCGAAAAAAATTCTTCACGAGACTGGACTTGAACCCACGTACCCTCGATCCGAAGGCGACCGTCGTAGCCACTCGGTAATCCAGGCACGCCAGCCGAGCATAGCATAGCCTTGTGTAGTATAGTGTATCAAACTGGTAAATAGTAATGAGAACTGATGGGGTTTAACGTCCGAAAACAAGGATATGATTATGAGGGATGCCGTAGGGGAGGGCTCCGGAAATGAACCACCTGGGGTTCTCTAACGCGCACCTAAATCTAAGTATGCGGGCCTCAAGCAATTTCCGCTCCACCAAAACTGCGGCCGCCGCGGCCGGGATTCGATCCCGCGACCTTCGGGTCAGCAGTCGAGCACCATAACCACTAGGCCACCGAGGCTGGTTGGGTGGGAAAGGGAAGTGGGCGTGAGGAGCAGAGATGTGATTGTGAGAAGCAGGGTGAGGAGTATGAAATCTTACTACTCACCAATGGTTCACTAAGAGACAGAAAGAAAGCTACAGAAAGGAAGGGAGCAAAAAATATAGAGAAATAATGCTAATGAATATATAAAAATATAGAACGACTTGGCACGACTAGTACGAAGCTAGTACGGCTAGTACGAAAGACAACGGCGGCTGCGAGAAGAGCCCGAAGGACATGGAAACCCTACGCCAACGACGATGGGCGCGAAGGTCTATAAGAGGTGTGAACGCTCGGTTCTGGAGTTTGGACATCCGTGTCGTGAATAACCTAGCTAAAGCCTAGAAACAACCTCTAAGCAACCAGATTAGGCTTCAGAATCACCCAGTTTCACTGTTTCAAGCATTGCGTGACTTAGTGCAAGCTTCGCCAATTTCTTTTCTTTACGTCATGTAGTAATATGTCGGACTGCAACGTGCAAACCAAATCAGTTTGATACTAAGACAGACACATAATCATTTGCAAGGTATCTAATAGAAGTCCTGCCTACAGATAACAAAAAAGTTCTGCGTGGGTCAGGTTGGCTGTTGGATGGTCTGAGCAACACTCGGGAAAAAAATTGGGCAGATCCCACGCGTTGTGGGAATCGGTTTCATGCGAAGCAGTCAGCGAGTACTTTTATGCTGTTCGAACTTGGAGCTGCGGCACCTTCTCGGCCCGTGGCAAGACAGCGTTTGTGCGATGCGCAACACAAAAGCGCTGTTGGTGTTCTAGGAATTGAAATGGTATAGCGCATTACGGGTAACAAAAAAGATACCCGGAACACTCGACTTAACCAAAGTTTGTGAAAGGCTATTTTGTGTATATATGTGTGTTTGTGTCTGTACGGACTATTTGTGTGTATGTGTCATCACTGTATATACCATAGTCATCACCCGACACCTGGAGTAGTAAGCCAGGCGACAAACCAGGCTAACGTCATCGGGATGTTAATTAAAAATTATTATCTCTCTCTATGCTGTATATATGGCTTTAAGCCAAGCGTTACGACGTGTTTTTGTAAGCGTAGGAGCTATGTGCACTTCGCGGGCTTACCAGGCACGTTGATAATAATGGCGTTTAAAGGGTAACTTATGGTGCGACGTAACGTCAGCGCTAACGTTAGAGTACATACGTCAGTATTATCGAAACTAAGTGCACACTATGGTGCAATGATGTGAATATCGCGTGTAACTTTCCTTAATGTATTCAACCGGAGTCGAGCAATGCTTCAATATAGCTTGCTGAATCATAGGAATACAAGTGTAATGTTTATTGGACTGCTATAAAAGCGGAGCCAACACTGAAACCACAGACGTTAACCTGTATCATAGGAGTACAGTTGCGGTCACGTCTTTGTAGAGCGCGCGAGCAGCCGGTTCTTGATCTGCGGGGCGACACGTTGAGGCAGTTTCGGGCTCTGACGTGGTTTGTCTGGAGCATGCGTGGTCTAGTAGTCAGGCTGACCACGACAGAGCCCAAAACTGCCTCAAGGTGTCGCCCCGCAGAGTAAAGGCCGGGCTTCTCGCGCGCTCTACACAGACGTGGCCGCGGCTGTACATATGTAGTGTTTATTGTTTTCTTGTAAAATTAGATAGCCAGCACCACAAACACAATATACGTTGCACCGACATTACGCCTGCATAGGTTGTTTTTCCAAACCAGTTTATAGACCTGGCGTGGCTCTGTGGAAGAATACCTGATTGTCACGCAGAATGCCTGGGTTCGATTCCTGCTGGGATCCTAATTCTTATTCTTTCCATTCATCAGGTCAACGCTGCCGATGTAGGTTTTTCTTAACGCTCTCTCATTTAAATTATCAATGTCTGTTCTCGCCGCTCCGGGCTACATATATACTGTCAATCACCTGTGGCGCATACCCGTACACCGCTGCCCGTGGTAAACGGGTATGTGCCACACGTGTCTGGAGGAAAGGGTTTGATGGCGTACGCAACAGGATTTGCATGGTATTCATGTCATGACCCGACAGTCATATTCGTCAAATACTCTTACCCTCCCATGCCAATTTTGGTCTACACCAAGTTTAGGAGGCGATCATGAGAGCACCCCGACGTAGGCGGCTAGATAGATAGATAGATAAATAGATAGATACGTAGATAAAAACGCTCAAAGTGCCAAAGATTCGCTCAGAAATGCTTTGCATTTAAAATTCGGCAGACCCCAGTGCCATGGGAGTCGATGTTATGCGAAGCATGCGGCGGGAAGTCACTGCGACTTATTTTTTTTACTGAGCGAAACGTAACAAAATGACGCTAAAGATCTGTATAAATTTTAAACGCACACGTATATGTTGAAGAGAAGCATATATGTTACAGAGCCACTTGTTTACAGTTGGGTAACGCTTGCAACGGCAACGTACGTCTCACACCAACACCAGAAGCGGTAAGCTGATATGTAGTGCTTACACTTGTCTCTTATGATGGAGAACGCACGCACGTTTCACGAACCCCTGTGCATGTGTGGAAGAAGTTCTTGACAGTTCTTGAACAAGGTCATCATCCCCGTGATCAGTGAGCACCAGCAGCTGGTCATGTCTTGTTATCGGATTAGGTCGTGATCGCGGTGAAGAGGAGTCAATGTGTAGTGAATCATGGGGTATAGTACAGCTGATGGAAATGGTGGATGCCTCAGTCATGTTGTCGACAAATTGTCTGTCAATAGAGCAGGCGAGATGTCGGAATCTGAAGTCACCCTTCGGGTTGGTGAGGTATGGGGCGGCCGAGGCTGGTAGGTCTGGATAGTGCTACGTACACCAAGATCAGTGGATGGCGCTTGTCGTATTCGTAGACTACCTGGCCGTATGTGGCCTACGTAGCCTAGACTACAAGGCAGCTGTCAATCAATCTGGCATCACCCTCGGTCAGCACGAGGCCATCGCCCAGCCTCGTAAGAAATTAAGAGGACACTGCGTCGTTCTGGCTGAATAAGTGCATTTTACGCTTCGATGATGTGTATATCATACGTAAATTTCGTCAATGTATTCCTCCGGGGTCGAGCAATGCTCCAATATAGCTTGCAGAATCATAGAATACAAATGTAATGTTTATTACACTGCTATAAAAGCGGAGCCAACACTGGAACCACAGACGTTAATCGGATATGACGCCTGTATCGTAGGAGTATACATATCGTAGGAGTATCATATAGTGCTTATTGCTTTCTTGTAAAATTAGATAGCAAGCAGCACAACCACAATTGACTGTGCACCAACATTACGCCTGTATAGGCTGTTTTTCCAAACCAGTTTACAGAGCTGGTGTGGCTCTGTGGTAGAATACCTGATTGCCACCGCAGAATGCTTGGGTTCGATTCCTGCTGGGATCCTAATTTTCATTCTTTCCATTCGTCGGGTTAACGTTGCCGTTGTTGGTTTTTCTTAACGCTCTCGCATTTAATGTATGTTCTCGCCTTTCCTGGGCAGATATAAACTGTCAATCACCTGTGGTGCACACCCGTGCCCCGCGGACCGTGGCACACTGGTATGTGCCACAAGTGTCTGGAGGAAAGGGTTTGACGATGTACGCGACAGAATTCTCACGTTATTCATGTCCTGACACGACAGTCATATTCGGCAAATCCTCTTACCCGCCCATGTCAATTTTGGTCTACACCAAGTTAAGGAGGTGGTCATGAGAGCCCCCAGATGTAGGCGGCTAGATAGATAGATAGATAGATAGATAGATAGATAGATAGATAGATAGATTGAAACGCTCAAAGTGCCAAAGGTGTGCTAAGAAATCAGCAGCTTCCATTTCAGCGCAAATGTGGCTAGATAAGCGCCATCACTCACCATATTCTGGAAATGTCCAGAAACTCCTTATGCGAACTTCCCTACGGGCGTTGCGACATATTTCGCTTGCTTTATCTTACCACAGACTCGGCGTGCCTCGTTTTTTACGGGCTCAGCAAGATACGCACGATAACTAAAGCTGCAATGCAGGCTATGCTGGTTCGATGATCACCAGGCAAAAAAACAAAACAAAGTGGCAGCACCTAGAAGACCCCCAAGATGGTGAAACAGCCAAGATAAATGTTTTACGAGCCAGGTAACCGGCTGGATGACAGCGCCTGTTTGGCAAGCCTGTTTCTGCTATCATTGTCGAAAGGGATTCATTTTGTTTTTCGTCTTGTTGTTCTGCATGATCATTCACAATTCTTCCTATCGAAATTAATTGCCTATGTAGCTTGCGTAAGGCAACTCGTATTGTTTTACGCCAAGATTTACAACGGTTAGCCAGTCGCTGTTAGCCGCAGCGATACTGACACCATGGGAAAACATGCGTGTAAGGAGAAAGGGGGGGGGGTGGCGCAGTTGTGATAAATTTGACGAAAACGAGACATTGTGGCTAACTGTGCGTTTTTTTAATCTGTGGCGAATCTCACGGTGATACTACGTGCGACAATGTAAGTGATAAAGCCTTGTGAATAAGGCCATAGAAATCAATCGCACCAAGCACGCTGCTATGGTCATTCGGTTATCCGACTTGAGTGTTGCTCTCTTAAGCAAATGTGCTTACTTATACAAACATCTTGTCTGGTATTTCTTACTGTTCAAACTCGAATAATTGTATTTCGGTTTGCTGTTTCGCCGTACACATGCATGTAATTATTTGCGTCTGTCATTTTTCTTAATGTTTTTTTTTGTCGGAACATTCGATGATTTTTGAAAGGTACGCCATACACGGCATCGTGAATTGAGCTGTTTGGTATAACGGCGACAGAAGTTCCGCGCTGGTTGCTTGCCGATATAAACCACACTTCGTAATTAGAGCCCGACAGGCATTCAGGAGAAAGAGTAGGCCTGAAGCGATCAAAAATATTTGAGCAGGGGGTGTCGCTCGAGGTAACATTTCGACCACTTGTCTTGTGTTTTTGAAGAAGAGAACACAATTTGAAGAAGAAGAGAATGAAGAGAACACAACGGTGACTCCAGCGACAGCCCTTTTCTGAACATTTTAATCAGGTCCTAATTTGGCATATTGTTAACAATTAGGTAAACACGCTTTTTTGTAGCGTTCGTTCTTTATTCACTGATATAGTAAATGAGAATCTCCACGAAAATAGCATGTTTCAGCTGCTGGTGGGTCTTTAATATTTATAGAAGTACGCCTGTGCTTGACAGAACAAGTGGACTGGGTGAACCAAACCTTAGGTGAGGGAAATTTTCCTTCGCGATTTCCCGTGTATACGGTCTTCGTACTCATTCTTTTCCTCAAAGCAAAGACCATACTTATCGCGCGATCCTCATACAAAAAAATGAAGAATTCTCGCTTCATCCATAATTAAATACCAGGGCTCTTGAAATGTTTGTGAGCATTTAATAAATTTTCCGTGCTGGTGGATTTCTATATTGTAGCGTAACGGTAGCCTCTTTCAAGAAAACTATCGTTCGCTACAATTCTTTCTCCTACAATATTTTCGTTCGCAAGAGCAAAAGAGCCGAGACCGGTGATCTGGTGTAACTTATCATTTTAATATATTCACCATTTTACCCTGACTCGAGAGAATCTCCAAACTTCTACGGTTCCTCGAGCGCGATTACAGTAATCATCGTTTTACTCTGGCTCATGCATTAATCATCTTAACGAAACCCCCTGCGCGCTAGCTCCTGAAGACGACCAAAATAAGTATCTTCCAAGACACTAGTTTCCAGAGTGGGCCACATGTTAAAATAACCACAGATCCAGAGTTCCCTTAAAGTCCGCGCTGCACTTGCATTGAATAAAGGGTACGAATATATATCGAGACTTCATGCTGCGTGAAAAACAGCCTGCTCCGTTATTGATGGAGGAGTCGCGTCCTCTCTAGAACCGCGCACGATGCACACATCGGTGATGCCTTGCTTGTCCGAACTTTTTGCTATTATTTATTTGTGCGTGCTAAATACGCCCATCTCTTTATAAGAAAACATATAGTTCACAGTGAAGTTGGACAAGTGTAGAAACTAAGCGATAATTAGTCGGTGTTTATAAAGCATTTATGCAACGTTGACGATCTTAACAGACAAATTTGTGCCACTTGCGCTCACTCGCACAATTGTGGGGCACAGCCGTGCTGGTCGGCACTCGGCTGGTCCTGGCTGGACTAGGAACACGTGCATTCAAACCCCGATGCAAGAAGTGTTTACCTGATCACATTGTAAACCACGACCATTGGCTAGGCATTGATTGGGTTCGATTGGGTGTCTCTGTTTATTTGTATTTCTTTCTTTGTTTCTATATTTATTTCGTTGTCTGTATACACAAACCATGTATTGTGTATTATACTTCTATGGAAGGCTCAATATGCTTTCGCGCTATTGCGATGGAAAGAAACGCGAACCGCGCAAAGCCTGGCCTTCGGCCTTGTCAAAATTCGGCACGCCTTGACTGTCGCTAAGTGAATTTGGGCTTTGAGGCAGCGTCATCGTAGCGCTATAATATTGCTTCGGTTGGCGTTATCGGACCGCACGCGCTTATCTGCCAGTCTTGCCTGGCTCTCGGAACACACCCTCGTTGCGATAACGCCAGCCGGAGCTACGTTCTAGCGCTACGGGACGCCGGCTGAAAGCACAGATTCACCTAGCGAAAGTCAAGGCATGTCGCTGTCAGACTGGGCCGAAAGCCATACTCTCCGCTGTTCACGCGTATTTTCATAGTGGTAGTACCTGAAACTTCTAATGCGCTAGTCCACAGAGCATCGCCGAAAGTTCGCCGCCGTGTAATTCTTAAATTAGGTCACAAGCAATGAATCAATCTTGTTGAAAGATTAAAGAATACCGTGCTCTACTTTTATCGTTGGATGGCGGGGAATGAGTTTGCATTATAAACATATAGTTTGAATTGTTCTTGGTGCGCATCTCTGTCATAACGTCCTGTAACAGATTTTGGAATCTCCTAATTTCTGTATATATTGTGGAATGATTGAAATAAAGCGAATATACAGTGGCAGAGAATAATGCACGAGATCCACACATCATCGTTTAACCCAAGGGTGACGGATGAGCCGAAGAGGCACTTCCCAGTTCATAGCGAAAGGCTCGAACATGCTAAAGAAACATACAAATTTCCACCAGAAAATAACATGTTTCCGAAATGTTCCTTCTTAGATTCTCGAGGGACGGAGAATAAAGTATTACGAGCACATGAAATCCTCGACGAAACCATTTTAAAGTAACGGATGAAAGAATGGCTCAGGATAATCAATAAATGCTAAAAAGCCGCAGAATGGGACATCGCCTCGAAAATTATTTACACAATGGTCCGTCGTAGTTGCAAATATGTTTTAAGCGGGTCCACCACAGTTTCACAAGTGGAACCGGTGTCGCGAAACCAAGACGGCTCTTGACTAAGCGATGAGAACACGAAAAAGTAGACAAGCATAAAATGGAGCCACGAATTATCTTTACAGCTGGTGTTGCCCTTTATGTAAAGGTTATGTGTTCTTCATAAAGATATACGCATATGCCCATGCGTTTTCTCTGCACGCTTGTTTCAAAATAAATGTTCCCGCGCCCCCACAGAGCATACCTATAATTTCAGTGACAGCGCTTTCGTACCAGTAGGCTGGCCACGACTACTAGTATTGGGAGGAAGCTATTCTTTTGAATGTGCCACTCATTTGAGGAGGTATCGACTGATCAACGTTGGAGCGTTGTCACAGCTGCACAAAATTATTTCATGACAGCCAAGCCCGCAGCAAGCACAAGTGAACGCGAGTCCATCAGCTTCTTCAGTGTCCGCGCTAACCGCGTATCATGGTAATAGGCAAGTAACGAAAAATACGAAGGACAAACTCACACTCATAAAGCCTAAAATTCTCCCAAGCAATGCTAATCGCAATAATAGAAAAACATACACACGCATTTTGATGGTTGCAAGATCGTTGGTGTACAGGTTGTTTCTTTCTAGGTGCGCTGCGTAGTATATCTCTCTGAGTGTTAGCGGCCGGCTTTAAAACACTGATGCAAGCTTCATTAACGAAGTGGGTCTAACGACTTTGTGGAATTTAATTTTCGTAATAACTGAAGTAATGTCTCCTAGAAACGTAATTACGTGTTTCAATATTGGGAATTTGACTGTGGCGTAAGCGATAAGCTGATTTCTCAAGCGTCTTATTGGAATGTTACATACCCGGAGTTTTTGTATTCTTGGAGTTCGCCCACCGCGAGCGCCTATAATATTTATAATTAGACACTCGGGATTTCACACTTTTCGAAATAGTTCGCTGCCGTTTAGGCCTGTGGCAATGTCTGGCCATTTTGTTGTCCGATGTAGCGAACCCTTACGAATTTGTTTCGACTAGACACGCTCCCAGAAATGGTTCCGATAGGTGTTACTATCCTTCCTTCTTCGTTGAACTTATCTTCGCAGAATAGGTTTCCTCGATTGCCTATTCGCTCTCTTTCGCGCTAGACTGTTACAGTGCGGTAATATCTTGTAAAAAAGTAGTGTCATATTCTCGTTTCCTTTTTCCCCCTCTTTTTTTCCTTTTCTTGCTCTCCTTTTTTTGTAACAACTCCCTTCTATCATCTTTTATCTCTTCTATCATCTTTTAACTGGCCAACCTTCCTGTCTTTCCGCTTGTTTCTTCCTTCCTTTGTAAAAAAGACGCCAGGCCTGCGCAAGACGGTCTGTTACGACTGCACGGCAACAACCGTACAGAAATTTGAGCAATAAAGGTTTTTCGGAATAATCATTAACGTTGGCATTTTACGTCCCCAAAACCACGATATGATTATGAAGGACTTCATAGTGGCGGGCTACGGAAATTTGTGCTACCTGGTGTTCTTTAACGTACACCGAAATCAAAGTTCATGGACCTCGAGCACTTCGCCTTCATGCAGCCGCCGCGGCCGGCATTCGATCCCGAAGAAGCGTGTTTCATTCACAACTTAACCTAAACAATTGTCAATGTTTTAGATCTTTTTCCGATAACGTTAATTAATAGCCTCTCTTATTTCTAACATGGATACGTCTTAATACAATATGACATTTTGATGCAATTCTGCATGCAAGGCACGGGAAACATCATATTGTTTGAAAACATGGCACAAGCGCAGTGCACAATAGAAGTAATTGCAACTGAAGTTGATATAAAGCGGCCTCTAGTTACCATATTCTTCGATACAATTAGCCCTTCAAATGAAGTTGACAAGACGTTCTTCAAAGCATCCACAATGCGTGGCGAATCCGCAATTGATGGGAAGAAGAGGGAAAGGAGAAGGGGAGACAGTAAAGTGTAGCACAGAAAGAATGAGAAAGAGAGAAAGACGTGCTGAAAAAAACAAGAGAGACAGAGAGAACATCAACGAAAGATAACAAATAAGTAAAAAGAGTAAAAAGAGATAAAAAGAAAGAAGAAGCGAGCATCGCGTCGTCTAGCAACCATATACCGCACCACCTGGCCAAGCCGCGTATGCACAGTAGCTAAGCCACGCCCACCGGTGGTCTATAGTGCATAGCCTGCTTGCGTACTCCAGAGCAGGAAGCCGTGCATCTCGATGCTAGACGTGCCGGTCGACGGGATGTACCAGCGGCGACAGGCCGGTGTTTCGCTGTGCAGAGCTTTGCGTGACTTAGTGCAAACTGCCCGCAATATTTTTCTGTGGTCCCATGTTCCAGGTTTCACTACTTGCACGTCGTCGGTAGTGCTGTGTCACAACGCCAAACCTCGATGTCATTTTCACTGCTTCCATCAACAACGTGCGCTATTCTGACTTCTTCCTTGTCTGTTGCGTGCTACAGTCGACATCGTAAGCCGAGATTTTCATTCTCCTAATCATCCGAGCAATGACAACCAGAAAGAAATAAAGTAGCATCCTGTCTTCTTGCTATTTTTTCACCTTGCCTTCTTGAAAACATTTACTTGCAGTTGCATACCAAGAAACTGAAAGGGTCACAGTGGTGTGCTGCGAACAGTTGTCTCAATTAAAATGACATCAACACGCAAATTTCACCGTTCGATCATGGGTCAATGCTTGTGATGAATGTTAAAAAACAATAGTCCTACATGCAGAGACGGCTGCCAAATGTTTCTTACTACCATCGCTTTATTTGTTAATCGACTCATCTATGTTTCAACAAGAACACGAAATGACGAAATCAACCATCACTTCATGAACGAATGAGCTTTACGCGAGCAGCCGTTGTAACCATACGTGTCTGGACACTAGTAGACCTACATGAAACAAGAAGACAAACTTCTAAAAATAGCTGGACTGCTTAGCGGATTGGAATACGCGCATCCCAAAGCATTTTATTTGTACCTCGCTGTGTAGGCTTCATCGAGGAATATCTAGCTCATTCGTCTAATGTGCACTGTGCGTAAAAGGGAAGCATTGTTAAGAATTCGTGTCGCATACTGTTTCGTAAGCTGCGCGTTACGCAAACGCCACGGTAGATATTTACGCAGGCGCTCGATTAAGTTTTGTTATCATTTGTACTCGTCTGGAATGTTTGGTAAAAATGCTCTTGCGCAAACATAACGGTGGCAGCGCAAAGCTTAGCGAGAGCGCATAAACATCTTACATTAAACAGGGCACCTGCGTACGACATTCGCTGTATAAACATCGCAAGACGTCAAGCAGATTGCATCAGAGCGCTTAGCCTAGCTTAAGAGAGATGCCTTAATGGATTCGATGTAGAAAGCAACTAATGCTACAACATCGGTGGTTCAGGTCGACTCTGCTGATCGCTAAGAAAGGTGCATCGTTACGAGGATGCTGGAAAAGCTAATAACTTCAGGTGAAGCACTTCTTGGAGCTATACCGAAGAGCGATTTCTCGGAACTGTGACGAGCGAACAGGGCACCCATAAATGAACTAAACTACCAAATAACAATCTACAACACGAAACGCGAAGCTAACTTTTAAGTGAAGTAAGATCTTCCGAGACAACACCTAGTCTTCATTACGCGAGCTTGTCCTTTATAAAGTTCTGATTTCCTTAAAGGCAAAGCAATTCCATCAAAATGAACATCGTGCCTTAGAAAAATTACCGACGAATATGACATTCCATAACGCGAAATTTGAGCGCACTTTTAAGCTTTGTGAAGGGTGAAAACTCGACCATGTTGGTAGATCACATTAAATGTAAGAATAGCAAAAGAAACAAGGACTAGCGCAGAATAATGTATGTATGTATGTATGTATGTATGTATGTATGTATGCATGCATGTATGTATGTATGTATGTATGTATGTATGTATGTATGCATGTATGTATGTATGTATGTATGTATGTATGTATGTATGTATGTATGTATGTATGTATGTATGTATGTATGTATGTATGTATGTATGTATGTATGTATGTATGTGTACGTACTATCGTGAGCAATATGAGCTCGAACACGCGAGCGCTTGGCGAATAACCTCGAACCCTACATCAGCTGATTCGCAGCGGCCGCTGTCGAAAACAAAGTGGAAAGGGCGCCGCGCTTCCGCTAGCTGTTGACACTCCCGCCTCGATATCGTTGCTGCAAAACGGCAGCTTATAGCGTGGCTGATAGCGGCGATATGAATTCACGTCAACGCGCACAGCCACAGCCAATGGCCCATCAAAATATGTAGCTGCTGCGATATAGGCTGTGACGTAGCCCGCCGTAATGCACAGACCATGCTTGTATTATATCGAGATGGTGTTCGCTGATCATTTTAATACGCCTCTTTTATTTTTGTTTTTCGTGCAATTTTTTTTCGTTATCATTGCTAGCGGTCGATGGCACGCAGTCAGCTGCTGTTTCGCAGCAACGCTAGCGAAGCGGGAGTACCAACAGTCAGCGGAAAAGCACCCTCCTTTCTCCTCCGGTTCCGGCAGCGCCATCCACGTATCACGTAATCTCGGTTTTGAGGCTATTTGCACAGCGCTCGCGTGTTCGAGCTCATATTGCTCCGATAGTACTTACATACATACAAACATACATGAGATACGTACATATGTATGTAGAGCACAAAAATAACTGCACGCTAAATTCTGCAGAATATCTCAAGAGCGTAGAGACAAGGCACTGAGAGCAAAGGGTATAAATTCCCATCTTCCGTGATCGCGATTAGGCTCTATGAGTCACGGCTTTGTCTAGGTACCTTGGAAAGGAGCCCTGCATATATATATATATATATATATATATATATATATATATATATATATATATATATATATATATATATATATATATATATATATATATATATATATATATATATATGGGTCATTCCATGCCAAGTGTCCCAGACGTGGCGCTCGCACATCGCAGATCTTGCTGATACAATTTGTGCCTTTTTCCTGTGCCACCTCGAGTATTGTGGCAAAACATTTTTGCTCGAAAAAAATTTTGACGATCATGGCGCCCCCTCGAATTTCGCTTGTATTTGTTAAACCGTGCTTTATAGAAAAATGTGTATAAAAATCCATTTTTTGTTGGTTGAGCTTCGAAACCACGCTTGCGCCATCGCAGAGGTGCTGTTTAGTTGTCCTGTTCTTTATTTCCGAAAATTTCGTGTTTCACTATCAGCTACGCATCTTCAAAAACTACGAAAATCTTCCAAGTTCGTGATTTTTTCTTGAGCTATCTGGAACTCTCCCTAACCAATATAAATAATAGTATGATTTTCAGGAAAGTGTATTTTAGTACGAAAATATTTAGGGGTAAAATAGACTTCAAATCTTCCCGAAAAAAGTGAAATTAGAGAAAATATGCGAATTGTCGCATGTTTGACCTATTTTTCATACTGATGCGGTCCAAGTAAAAATCCTCGTCATGCGGCGTTTGATAGTAAACTAAACTACATCGTTAAGTAATGAAGAAAGTCTAATCAAATCATTTTTTGTTTTAAGGAAGAAAATAATTTTTGAATTTGGCCCTCCGAACGCGTCCTGCATTTCTTTTTGTTGGTGCTTCGCCGCAAAGCACGTGGTCGCCCTTGCAGCTGACACTCGTCACATATATATATATATATATATATATATATCAGTGTTTTGGGAGTGGGGTAAGCGCGAATACTACAGTCGGATACAACTTCAAGAAGTCAGGAGAGGCCCCGCCCGGACGACCAAAGCGCGGCAGCCGATCGCGTCCGCGACTAAAGACATAGTCCCGCTCGTGCACGCACCGATGTTCTCCGAAGGCGAAGCCACCGGCCGTCCCGCTCATGACGTCAGTGCCGAGTGGGCGCCCATTGGTGCAGGCTTGTGTTCATCCGCCTTTAAGGAGGAAATGTCGTTGACTTCTAAAGTTGCATCTGACTATATTATAGGTCTATTGGCTGACAGAGACAATCAAAATAAATTTTTTCACGTCTACCCATATCAGTTTTCTGTAACATCTACAGATGGAATGGCGCCAGAGCACTGGCCTTTTTATTTGCGCGTGCCATAACATAGTATATTACACTCTATCATGCTCCTGCAAAACAGTGGCCTACCCGTTATGAACATCGCCATCATTGCCTTGACACAGAATTCTCTGTTTTGTTCGGTACTACCTACAAAGCTCACGCTGGTGCCTGCGCGAAGCCCATGCGCTGCCGAAAATTTCAGCCCTCCAAAAAGGGAACAAAAGTGAACGGAAGGAGTGAGATGCTTCCGCAAAGGGAATAGCAAAGGGGACAGGCATACGAGGAAATGCCGGCAAACAGAGAAACTGTTTGTTATTCCTGGCGCGAACCTTCTCTTCGAAAGCTTTCGCGCGTAAGTGAAACATAAATAAATAAAATGAAACGGCCGAGTGTCCAAGCTAACCGTTAACTGCGTAGGCCAGCCATTGTGCATTCTAAGGGTGTGGACGAAGAATGGGCGTGCGAGTGGAACGCGGAACCAGCTCCCGTCGGAATGTCGATCGGTTTGTCACGGGCCTTGTTCGGTCTCCACTGAGTGGAGGCGAAAACCAAAGTGGAGACACGTGTACGGAAAGCGCGATCTGTTGGACATAGAGACTGTATGTAGCAGTGAGGAATGGACTGAACAACACGACCGGAGTTGTGAAGGAGAGAGAGAAATGGACGACAGGGAAGCAGGGAAGGAAGGCAAGGCAGCGGGGTTGAATGAACTTCCTCCGATTTAATTGTTAATAGTTGAACTGACGAATGACAGCTATACACAGAGAAGGCGGTAAAAGAAAGGAACGTGATGGATAAGGGGACTTCTAATCTACTGCAAACATTAAAGCTTGCAGATGCAATAAATTTTACGCTTATCATATACACCATGTAGAATGATTCGTTCGTTATTGGGCGACAATTCTTTGAGAGAACTTCTCTCACGACGTTTCGTCAAATAACTTCTGAGTTGGCTCGCGCTCATTATGGGCGAGGCCAGTCAATGAATGGAGGTGGTCCGTCCTAAAGAGCTGCGGTGTCGAAAGAGTGAGGCCCTTAAGGAATTCACACGCTTCCGGAGTGCAAATGTGTGAGACCTATGTAGTGTTGCGACTGTGCGGTCGGCTGAAGAAAAATAAACTGCAGAGCTTATCTAGCAATACCCAGCAGCGGAGCGGTGGCGTTGACACTGATTCTGCGGCAAGCCTGAGGCTCTGGTGTGGGATGCTTCTTTGACTGAGAAAACGCTCATGTTCCAGTAAGCAGCCTACATTAGAGATACAGGCAAAGCGCCATGTTTGGCTTAGGCGTGTTATCAAGCCTATAATAAAAAGCACACCTAAGCTGCTTTGGGTACTCAAAGAGACCGATGCGTACCTAAACCCCCTCCCCCCACTTATGTTTAATTCAGTACGATTACATTTACTGAAGGGCAGCACGATTTCAACACTTTATATAGGAGAGCTTAAAGGGGTCATGAACCACTATTCCAAGTAATGATCTAATGACCTTAGTATCGGAGTTTACTGCCTCCCGAATCGATTGCCGCAAAAATTTCTCGAATCCGTCAAGAATCAGCGGAGTTACGGGGGTTTGGCGCACGTTCTCAGCGCTTTCTCTCTTTTCTCGTGCCGACGAGCGCACTGGAAGCCAGACAGAGAGGGATGGCACGGGGGTAAGAAGTTACGTCAGCGCGCGTCATGAAACGCGATCGCTCTCCCGCTCTGATTCGCATGCGCGCGCGCGGCTACCGTGTAAAGTTAGCAGGCTGAGGAGGGCGGCGCGGACAAGTGGCGGCACCCCGTGGCAAGAAGCGCATCTCATCCGGCTATCAGCCATTAAGCATGCTATGTCTCCGCGACGTCAACGTGCAGACGCCCCACCCACCGACGAGAGTGAAAACCGGCCTCTGTTTGAAAAGAGGGCGCCTGAGGAAACGGCAACTTCGCTTTGCGCTTGTGGCCTTTACGCGGCGCGCACGATTGTAATATTTTGCAGAGCAGTTCATAGCCTTGTCATCTTTCTGCAGTTGTGTTTTTTCAACAAGCCCAAGGGGTGCTTCATGACCCCTTTAAGTTCAGGCAAGGGTTCTTCTTTCGCATCTAGCTTATTTTGCGCATACCATTAGAAAAACAAAGAACAGGAGGTGAAATAAGATTTAGTCACCGAAACTTCTATTCTAGATGTGTTTACCATGGCAACATTTACCGCACGTAGACTAACGCGTGTATCGCTTACGCAACATTCCTCGACTGTCAAGTCTACTATCCAGGACACCTGAACAAGTCTGGTTCTCTTCACAGAGAACATTTCACGCGTCTGTTTGCGATCTTGCGAAATAAGTTCTAGCGCATGCGTTTGATAAGTGGCATATACACAGTCGCGTCTTTAAGTGATCATAATGTCTGCCGTCTTCCACTGCTTTTGTGGATAGTGAAAGAGGAAATAAAAGAATGGAGTGTGGCGTTCCAGTTAACCAGGAATGGTAGATATTGCGTTAGGCTCGGGTTCAGTAATTGATAACGTTGTTGTATCCGAACAGAATGACATTGCCATTCATCTGCAGAGAAAAATAAGGTAGCGCTTCTACCCGACGGGGACGTTTTAGTAGAAATGATTACGCCAGCCCGAATGTATCTGGCTTATCCGTCTTCGTTCTCTGTTTTGCTTTTCATGAGTTCTGCCAGTTCTATGTTTTAGTTCTTGCGCGACATGTGCTCAAAGCATTACTCATTCTTACGCAATAACTGTCTATAAGTCAGCACAGAGAGGCCGTACTAAAAACAGATTCGCGTAAGGAATTAGTACAGTCATAGCGTGACGCACAGGGCTCGACGAGGGGCTCTAAATGTATGCGACTCTAATGTAAGCGTCGTCGTTATGCTATTCAGTAGCTGAGGGTCATGCTAGTTTAAATAGTTTCACCACTGATTAAGTGCTATTTCTTTTGTCTTACATTCGCAATGCTTCATCCTTCTTTGTTCACCTTCTAGGCATCAAGATGTGGCCATCTATAGAGATCGGTTCATCGCTTTTGTTTAACGCTACAAAATAACACTGGAGCCAGAGGTACGCTGTTGAGGACAGCACCTGTTCAATTTTTGGAATCTCCGACTTGTACCTAGCGGTCGTAGTACAAAGGCGCTTTTTTCACTTTCCTGCTAGCAGAATGCGGCTACCAGAAGTGGGAATCGATCCAGTGACCTCGCCCCTTGCAACACAAAGAATTCATAGACTCATGCGATGAGCTACCGCGGGAAGCACCAATGCATGCACCGCGCTGTTTGTTAGGTGTCACACCCAACGGCGCCTTGCCAGACTTTTGCCGGTATTTCACGTAGGATAGCCAGAGACTACAGACATTTTCATGTACCTGACTGCACTGGGCCAACGTCAACTGTGGACATAATACGAAGCTCTTTATATTGCTTATTTTCCTTATCTTGGTATTGCTCCTAACTCGCAGTCATCTTTTTTTCCCCCGAGCTTTCTGCTGCTTCATTTATCGTTCAAGTCATTTAATGCTCTGTTATAATATAACATAAATGCTCCGTTTTGTTCTACTGTGAACTGCCTTCGTCATGATTGCCCTTGTATATTTCTTGCGTTGTGTTATGCTATTGTGCCATTTTTGCCGACTTTTTCTTCAAAGTTTTGCCGTTTTTTGTACGGTTATTCGATTCTGTAGACTGTATCTCTAATTTAGTTTATTAGGCATGAACCATGGAGCAGCGTCAGCTATCATCATCGCTTTTAGAATGAGAACTTCGTCGATTCTGCAGTACTCTAACCACAACGCGCGTCATAACCCGTAATGAACAAAGCCTCTCAGGCGGAGCTATAGCTGGCCTTCGGTGTTCGTTATGCGAAATAGTCCGCAACTTTCCCGCAAAACAACTTCTCCCCCTCAGACTGGGTAGAACGCGGCCTCTCGCCCCAACTCTCTATTTCAGGCGCGCGTTCTGTGTGGGTCGCCGACCGCCTCATTAAACACGGCCAAACACAATTTAGGCTTCGCCGCCGCTGGATCTGAGGCAGTCTCGCCCGCCGTCGTTGCCCACTTCCGGAAATCGGTTATAAGGTGGTCTGCGAGAACAGCTCGACTCCAGCTGCGCGCTCGTTCTCTCATTCTTCTTCTCTTCCTCTTTCTACGGAAGCCGAGCGCTGGGAAATTGCTGCTTCGTCATTAACAATTTGCTGTCAGGCAAATACGTCGTCTCTCCGACTGCGACGACTGTCCTAGATTGCGTAAGCGCGAGAATATGCTCAGATGAGGGAAGGGCAAATCAAATAGAAAAAAAAAATGCAGCGATGCCTTCGTAGTGCCCAACTGTGAAACTGTGATTAGTGATAGCGGCGAAGCAGTGGGAGGAGATTTAATACAATGCGCAGAGCGCGAGATTCGCAGGGTTTTGCACGGTTTAGGGTTTTTGATGTTACACGCTCCTACATACAGGCCTGACGAGAACTTGAAACAGTTATCTATTTCAATGTCAGGTGCTAAGACAGCGTTGCTTGCTCTACATATATAGAAGAGGTAAAGGCAGGGCGCTTAACCAGAACTACACTTGGTTCGCTACCCTACGATAGGGGGAAGGACCGATTGCTCGGCGAGTTGGTAATCCATGACAAAAAGTCTGTGCTTGTGTGCGTGTCTTGTCCCAGTTTTTTGCGCCGTACTTCGTAGTCGTAGGCTTGGGGCAAGTCTGGGCAAGTCGGTGGCCTAGAACTTTGCTTTCTTTGAGAAGGCCGTTGTTCAGCTGGCCCAGTGCGGCTGAGAGGGCTGCTCTTTCGGAGTTAAAGCGTGCGCATTCGCAAAGAAGGTGCGTGATTATTGTGGTGCGCCCGTACAGTTCACATAATCGGCTGTCAGACATTTCAGTAAAGAATGGGAATAATACTCGAAACGATTGCTATGTGAGATGCACAAGGTTGAAGCAAACGTAAACTTAGTCACGTTTTCTAACTTTCTCCGGTATGAATCCGTTTTATTACAGGACTGCATGTTCCATATTTGCCTCCCCACTGTTGGCAGCTTGTACTCCACGGCATTTCTTGCCATAACGAGGTAACCATCTTCCCGTTCTCTTTCACGTCTGTTTCCTTTTTTTCGTTTCAATGTGAATGCATACCGTAGCTTACAAAATGCCAGCAGTACGTCATGTATCGTTAACACGTGTCATTTAAATTTTCTTTTGTAGTGGATGGACTCAGCACAAGCTGACTTGATGGGGCCTGTCAACGACGTCTGCAAAGGCGAAAGTTGTTTCGATGGCAACGGCTCTATGACCAGAAACACTTCCACGCGATGTGCATTCTCAAGAAGAAAATAAAAGCACGAAAAACAAGCACTGCTCAAGATCTGAAGGTTTCGTACGTCTTCAGCTTCCGCACGTTTTAGTTTGCCCGTTACGTCATGAGGTGATCCCATAAACGTTTTCTTTTACATTTTTTTTTTCGTTTATAAGTGCCGTTATATTTTCACAGTGCTGCCGGTCATAATAAGTCTACCTTGGTGTACAGTCATAACTTCAAGCTGTCAACTACAAGAAATAGGGAGAAGTTTCTCGTGCAACAAAATCTCGTCAAGTCAGCAGCGGTGGCGCAGTGGTTACAGTGCTCGGCTGCTAACACCTAAAGAATCGGGTTCGATTTCAGCCATGGAGGTCGCATTTGCATGCAGGCGATATATGCTAGAGGCCCCCGTACTGTGGGATTTCAGTGCCCAGTAATTACCTCCATGCCAGTGCTTCTCAGCCATGCATGTTTCGCGGATCCCTTCTTGACTGGTGGAAGTGACGAGGGAACCTTTGCGGTGAGAAAAAAAAGGGATGGGGGGAGGGTCATGCATAACACTACATACAACGTGAAGTAGGTGCCTTTTATTTCTCCTTGGCAAAGAATGATCAATTCGATCTCAACAACCTGTGAATAGGTTGTGTTGTCTGCAGCCACATTCAACCTGTATCTAGCTGTATTTGCTCTTCAAATATGCAAGCCCGCAAAAAAATTATGCCCACGTGATATGTCGTAAAAAACTGCAACAAAAGCTTTTCAGTAAGCTCATGGAGAAGGGGGAATATAAGTCAGCTCCACCGCATTTTAAACATGTTATGCGATAAAGCATACAAAAAATTAGAAGAGACCGCTTCATGGAACATGGTGTGGCTCCAAAAAACGCGTTCTTTTTATTTGTTTTTTTTTCGAGGATGGGTTTCGCGGACCGCGAAAAATGGCTTCCCGGACCAACATTTGAGAACCACTGCTGTAGGCGGTCAAAATTATCCGAAGCCCTCAGCTACGGCGTGCCTCATAATCATGATGTTACTGTGAAAAGAACGATGATGCTGGCTCTAACGGGAAGATAACGACTCTTACCGCCGATTAAGTGTCGATGTTTTTAAGTAAATACAATACCTCTGCACTCGTGTGCCTGTTTCCCCATGCAACACTATCATGGTTTCGGAGCGTAAAACCTCCTAAATTACCGTATTAATAAAATCTCGTCAAAAATTCACGCACTACTAAACGTCCAAGATGAACGGACGCGGTCGTGTTTTATAGAACTTCGTGTAAAAGAAGCGAATAAATATGAAACATACGGTTGCATGCCTGAAAGCGGGGCTTGTGGAAGTGTTTGCTTGTTTACAAATGTTTCTATAGTAAGCTGGCGCTATTCGAAGACGATGTCTTTACTGCAAGGGCTCTTTTTTTTTGTGAGATGGGCTTACCTCAATTTTCGGCGCACATCGCTCAAGCTCGCGCACCCGAGTTTTACGACGCAATCTAAGAGTGCAGGAAGCATTTGGCGTAATGGAAACGAAACACTGCATGAGGCTCGCTCGTGGTTTTTCGTAGTGCAGCTTAGAATGCCGCAGCTGGGAATCGGCAAGTTAAGCTGTTACAAAAGATGGACAGATTAGGAGCGTTGCTGAAACAAAGAGACTTCAAGTAACAATACAGAAAGACAGGAGAACATACACTATTCTCTGTCGAAGGGAAGGCTCGAAGAGAACTACAGCGCGTGTTTATACAGCTTCGTTTGAGGTTTAGTCAAGGGTGATCTCACGGATATAGCTGCCGTTGAAAGCGCTTCTATAGCTGCCTTCATTTCAAGAACTATACGCATTCAGTGTATTCGTCTGAATATTTTAATACCCCACTGCTTTTCCGCAATACTCTATACATTGCATGGCTCATGGATCGATGTATAAGCGTGCGTGTCTGAGTACTCGATCAAAGAGAAAGCTTCTTGAATGTAATGAAAAATAGGCGTTTCTTTCTACAGTTAACGTAACCCCAATGCGTTTAGGACAAGTTGAAAGACGGTAGGGTGAGGGGGAAGGCTGTAAAGGAAGGCTTAAAAGCGGGTTACTTGGTTCTCAGTCAGGGGTGCATTGTAAAACTTTCAAGATAGTTGAAAGGACAAAACTTTTACAGCAGAGCTGTTATGGTCGAGGTTTGCGGTGTCTCCAAGATAGAAAATTATCGTCATCATCATTGAGCACGCGCTCAATAAACGCCCAAGCACTCTGTATAGATGGTTAACAAGAGCAGCTGAAACGTGCGTCCACGATATTCATCACTTGTTTCATCCAGTGATAAACACCGCGTCCCCGCGATCTGAAGACCAGAGTCTTAACCACTCAGCTGTATAGGCGCTCTAGCAGAGTATAGCATAGCCTGGCATAGTATAGTATAGCAAAGATGTGGGAAAGGAAAGTGGGCGTGAGAGGCCAGATGTGTGGGTGACGAGAAGAGAGAGAGAGAACTAATGAGATAAAAAGAAATAGATAGAGGGAAATAGAAACAAAGAGAAAAAATATGGAATATATATATATATATATATATATATATATATATATATATATATATATATATATATATATATATATATATATATATATATACATATATATATATATATATATATAGAGAGAGAGAGAGAGAGAGAGAGAGAGAGAGAGAGAGAGATAAAAGCGAAGGAAAAGCAGCTAGGTTAACCAGTAAAGTGTGGGATTGGGCTGGTTGGTATTCCGTAATAAACTGCTCAGCGCAAAAATTTAGACAGAGTAGACATAGAAAAGACGAGCACCAACGCTGGTCCTCGTCTTCTCATGTGTATTCTATCTAAATTTTTGCGCCGAGCAGTTTAATAGAGCTTAGAGCTTAACCAGGTTGTACCCGGTTTACTACCCTACACGGGGGGAGGGGAGGGGGAGAAAAAAAGAATAGAAAGAGCAAGGAGGAAAGAGGGAACAAGTAGTAATGCGCGCACACGCATCAGTGTTCACCGCACACACACACAGACAGTCACAACCGAAAAACCGAGCAAAACAAAAAGATATAGAGAGACAGAGATAGAATGACAAAGATTAAAAAAGATAGCAAGGAGTTGGAAAGAGACAGGTGAGAGGGTGAAAGCCTAGCCAAGCCAGGGTTCAGCTAGGTGCCCACCAGCTCTGCTGTGACCCAGCCTAGCGCTGCGAGCTGCGAAAATTTCCTTTTTCTTTCTTTCTTTCATTATACGTAGCGGCCGTCCCCGGAACGCTGTTTTCGGGCGGAATTATGGTGGCGTCAATCATGATCTTTCATGCGTTCTTCAGCCTGTAGAACGGCCCAACGAAATACCCAACACGCAATCATGGCAACGCTGGTTAAGAATTCAATTTTCTCGAACTAAGAATTTTCCTGAAATGTGCAGTTCCTCATGACCTTACGCGTTATCCAGAAGATGGCTTTTAGTCTGTCAACACGAAATATTTCAATGAAGCACCCACAGCAAGTATACTGCTTCCTATTTATTTTTTTCAGAGGACAAAAGAGAAAATAGTATTCCAACCTCAAAAATGTAGGAAAAAGACGACTGTGGCAACGAAAATAGGAATAAGGAAACCCATACGTGTCAGCAGGGCACAGGAATCCGAGAACAACTCGTACTTTGGAACATTGGTCGTCTATTGGTGCCGTGTATTTGATCCAGATGTTCATACTTCTCGTATTTGTCTGTATGCACTTGTTTTATGCTGCATGTTTAGTTATATCTTACGCTGCTCTGCACTTACCATATTTTCTTATGCGCAGTGCTTGCTCGTCTGTGGACATCACGTACCCTAAATTACATCTATTAAAAAGGCACAATAAGGAATCTTGCCGTACAGATTGAAAGAGGAAGTACCTGCGTTCCTTATTTCTTCTAATGCACGTTTTCTACATTTGCAGTTTTTTACATTCAACGTAGCAATGACATGCACAAAGATGCGCGAAGCTAGTAAATGAAACAAAAGAACCAGAAAATGGGTCATCATCAATCAATTTCGGGCGGATCTTAGGGGTGTTTATAATAAAATTTTTTTTAGATCAATCAGGAAAATAAAAACAAAATTTTCAAACTGCTGAATATAATCACCATGTGGTATTCCAGTGCTTTCCTGCGTTATCACAGAAAATTAATTGACAGATGAGTTGTAAAAACCTGTTCGTAATTATTCCGAAACCGCCATATTACCAATGTAACAACTCGGCATACGCTGCATCTTAACGCGAATGAATCGCGAACTCTGTTTCTCAAGAGGGTTCACAGGCAGCACAAAAAAATGAATCGTGCACGCATTTAAACTGACTTTTGTATTTCAGTTCTGCGCCGAAAAGTTTAGTAAAAACCGCTGTTAGCGCCTATCTGCCTTACACCATCTCTAGCAAAAGAATGTTATAATACATTTCGGCTTTCTTCTACGCGCGCAGTGCTAGAGACTCAGAGTAAATATTTTCGCAATTTAAGAGAACTCCCCGAAAATTTTCAATTTTACTTGCGTATATATACAAGCACACATACAAACGCACGCACAAACATACGTAAAGTATGGTTGGACCCTCTCCCCCCCACAAAACAAAACAAAAAATGTTTCTGGCTGCAGTCATGGTGAAAATCAAAATTCCTTTAGTTGTAGGAATAGAACCGAGCAAGCTGCTAATAACTTTAGTAGGAGTTTAATGCGATTTTTTTCCCAAAATGTCGAAAAACGTAAGGACCCTGCGTTCGCAAGTTTATTGCAAAGAACATTTCGGCCTTTGTTTTTCTTTTAGCTGGGAAAACCTACAAACAGGGCCCTTTTTAGTCTGTAGCAAGCTTATTCTAAGAATCCAGCAGTCAGAATTGCTCTAAGGACAATTGGGCAACTTAAGCAATCCTCTGCGCATTCGTTTCGTGAACAAGACTGAAAACAACAACTGAAACAGTCCCGGCATATTTGACGTCGCGTTTACAAAGCAATGCGTGTGGCGCTTCGTAAAATTTTGTCGAAGTGCTTGACTGCAATAACAAAGGATTCATTGCGTCAAAGGTCATTTGCTTAGTCTAGTTGGGAGCAAACATTTGAATTGCCATACTCGATGCTACATTTACCAATATCTCAAAGCCTGAGAGGATTATGAAATGCGTCTACCTCCTTTTACACAGGGCCTAACTTTGAGAAAAAGAAACTTGTGGTGAATTGCCGTCAACCAATCACGTACCAATGCACTTAAGCGCTTGTCAATATTTCTTCTTTACCAACGCTGTATGTCTCCTGCGGGCCTACAAAGTTTTGGCATAATCCCCATTAAAGCTCTGCGGCAACGGCTATGGGCCAACGGTGCCCTTATTTCAGTAAGGCCTGACTTGTTGAAAGTTTGTCTGCCACTAATTATACGCTTTAGCAGCGGTTGTTAGAGGAGGGACAATTTGGTGCCATTACATCAACCTAAGGATAAGTGTTTCGAGATTTCGTGCATAGTAACAAGGTTCGTCAAGTTTGCACATAATTATGATAATGCAAATTTCCTGAATTTTAGCGATTCCCTGCAGCGTACCATGTACAACAGGAACGCCAAAGGCAAATTATGTCCCTCTCAAAGTGCATGGCAACTGCTCCCTCTGTTTCAATAAAATCACGGCTCATGGTACAGGATTTTCTATACATATACGGAACCTAGAGCTCTGCACACTATACAACCCTCGTGTACATCTTTTTCCGCTAAACCCGAGACAATCTCATTTCCGTGAAAACTTTCATCAGAGCGGACGCAATGGAGGATGATGCCGGCATCATTATGGGTACATGACCGACTATTACGGGAAACCGTTCACTTTCACTCTGGCGGTGCCGTGTCTACCGCAGGGTTGTTGCCTGTTCTGGCAAGATTTACGAGATCATAACGCAAGGCCATCGAGCAAGCTTCTCGTTCTTTGCAGGACGGCGTCCACAGGTTCCCGGTCATGACCCACCAGGGACATATCCTCTGACCCCCAACCACAAACAGGAACACGCTGGCTGTGGGGTCCTCTAATAGTATCGTTAACGAGAAAGTTTGTTTTAGATAAAGATCAGCGTCTGAGCGTTGCTTGGTCAAGAGACGGCGTAGGCAATTCCTGCAACATACCCGCGCACCTTGGATGCCATTCCTCTAAGGCTTCGTAGCGAAGCTCCGAGTAACGTTTTTTGATTCGTAGCAAGGAAGGTTTTTTTTTTCTGAGGCGTAGCAATTTCGGCTGCGGTGAAAAGGCCGAAGAAATGTCTTGTTTGCAGCATGCGATGGTTCATTAGTCAACTGCAAGACCGTAAATGACCACATGGTACGTGGCGCCGCCGGGGAAAATATGTTCCGCGTACGCCTCCATGGCTAAGAGTGGCACTGGACGACACTTCATCTAGAAGTACGCAACGAAATCCAAGCGGGCTCAGCGGGTAAAACATCGCACGCGTAGCACTAGGTCATTCGATTCGGTTCCCACTGGCGACAAGTTGCTTTGCTTCCACTTACAACTTTATCTTATAATGATTTCACTCCAACTGAACACTAATAGGGGGGCCTGTGACTTCCTTGACACCATCATTTCTTGGCTTCATATGAATGTGTCTTAAGATAAAACAGGCCCATTTATCTATCGCTACCCTTATGAAAATGACTGTTGATTTTCCATTGCCGGAGTATGATCGAATTATTGATTTTATTGATTATCAATGATTCCGCAATACTCATTGACTTGCTTCAATACTTCGTCAACAACATTTCTGTTGAGCAGTTCGCAATAAAAATATCATTGACTCATTTCTATTGAAATACCGTTGAGGGAATATTTCGTCGACAATAATTCTGTTGAGCACTTGGCAATAAATATTTCATTGACTCATTTCAATCGAAATACCATTAAGGGAATATTTCCTCAACAATAATTTTGTTGACCATTTTGCAATAAAAATTTCATTGACTCATTTTTATCGAAATACCATTGAGGACATGATTCGTAAACAATATTTCTGTTGACCATTTTGCAATAAAAATTTTATTGACTCATTTCTATCGAAATACTATTGAGGACATAATTCGTAAACAATATTTCTGTTGAACACTTTGCAATAAAATTTCATTGACGCAATTATTTTGAAATACAATTGAGGAAATATTTCACCAACAGTATTTCTGTTGAGTATAGTTTGGAATAAAAATGTCATTGACGCAATTATGTCGAAATACCATCGAGGCATTATTCACTGCCAGTGGAACTTGGTGCAATCAATGCCTCATAAATTTTGATACTGTAGGTCAGTCCAAAACGCGCGCACACACACACACACACACACACACACACACACACACACACACACACACACACACACACACACACACACACACACACACACACACACACACACACACACACACACACACACACACACACACACACACACACACACACACACACACACACGCACGCACACACACACACACGCACACACACACGCACACACACACACACACACACACACACACACACACACACACACACACACACGCGCGCGCGCGCGCGCAAATACACACACGGACGCGCAACGCATGCGCGTGCGCACTGGTCAAAGTTCTGACTGACGAAGCCTGTGCCACGGCCAAAACGTTCACAAACCAGTATAATGCACGCAGTTTTCGTAAGTATACGCCCTTTCATTTCTCCAACCATATGTGCACCGGACCTACAGAACTTCCTCGCAACCTTACCTTTGAAACTCCACGTTTCTTTTGTGAACATTCGTCGCAGTCCGCTCTTCTCGACCGATCCTTTATTGTAAAACCACGGCCGGTCTGGAGGCGCGCGCTCGCTCCGCGCCCCCCCCCCCCCGCCCCTCCCCCTGGTTTCGCCGGTCGTTCTCATCGTTATTTACCACTAATGTCTTATTTAACCATCTGAGAACAGTTTTTGTGTATGCACGGGTTCTTTGACTCTAACCCTCCTGGGATCAATGATGCTATAAAAACGCATCGAAACTTGTAAATTTTGTGTTGTATTTATAGATCGCACTTTTAACGAACACAGTAACTCACAAAAGAAACTAATATAACTGCAAGGACCGTATGGTCTTTCCGCCTTCGTTTGTCCATTGCCAAGGACAACGTATTTCATGGAATACTCCAAAGCGCAATGTCGAAGCGGGATAACGGTCACGCTGAACACAGGAAAACAGCCTCTTTAAAGACATAAATAGCAGAATTCAGTGCAGTATTGCTGTTTCTGTTACTATTCAGTATACACAGTACGTGGGCTTTCTTTTCGAATATAAACGAACTTGCCCAGAAACGAAGTTTGTTAAACTACTATTTTGTCGATTAGCTGTCGCCTTTCAACAAATAAGTATTTTCTCCTGCTTTTATTACGACGACGTGCAATGTACTTTTGAATAGTGTTTAAATGGGCAATTTCAAATTGATAGTAACTTGCTTACATGCCCAACTTAGAATATATCAATTAAGGCTAACAAAGTACATCAATAAGAAAGAAGCTGCAGCTGAATCACACTAAGGGCGAGGCATTGATGGTGCCATTGGTTCGTTGCTCAATACGAAGAGGCAGGCACGTAGAAACGAGTTTTTTTTTTTTTTTTTCGGAGGGGGGGGGGGGGCTTGCCTACGTGCCTGCGAAGAGGTATTAAGGAGCACAGTGAACACTTGTTGTCAAAAGGCCCCGGTTTTCGACGTGCTTTTGTTTTGCACACGCACGGACGTGCACACTTAGCCAGCCGTAAAGACAGCAGCTGTTACTTTTAGCAGTAATTAAAACGTACCACTCGTGTACAGATGCTGTATATTTTTAAACAGCAAAAGCGCAGTAGTAGTAGTAGTATTAAGAACCGATCAGACGCGGTTGACGCGTTGCGGCCGCCCGATTGTACACTACAGTACAGGCGCGCGTCCGAGAAAGAAGTGGTGAACAAGCTATGGCCTCCAAGATTGCGCGCCGGCGTATCAGAGGCCATGAACAGGGAGATGCAGTCGACGGAAGGGAGAGAGAGTTGCCGCAACTCAGTTCAAGGATTCAAATCGCCCGCTGAGCGAGAGAGCCAATCAGTTCAAACCGAAGAACGCGCACGCGCAGAGACGTCAGTGAACACGTGACGTTTTCAAACGGGTTCCGTTGAAAGGCTCCCTGCGCTCGCTGCGAACGAAGTGGTGTGTAGTGGTGTTTCGCGCATCTATTTTTACCGTGTTTATCAATATTACGTGCGGTTATCGTTGTTGAATGAACACGTACTACTTACATCGCGTGTCGGGACGTTCGGGTCGTTGTTTGACATGGAATCGACGGCGGCGATGCGTCGTCGTGGCACCAACCAACGGACGCGAGCTTTGAACAAGAGCGCAAGCGCGGGCCGTTTGACGAGACAGTCGCCGCAGCGGATACAACACCTCGGTGAGTTCAAGAATGTTACCAAATTGCGTTACTGAGTTACCTTAGTGCATGGAAACTTTTATGCAGGTAAGAGTGCCTGGGCGGGCGGCCAGTTACCACAGAAGGGATGCTGCGCAAGAGCAAGGGCCTGCTAAAAAAGTATGCATTGTGCTAGTATCGCTGCTTTCTGTGCTTTTCGTTATACCTTTCTATGGAGCGGTTGCCGTGTGCGTTGATTACAGTTGAAAACAAGCTGAAGAATGCGCGTTCCATTACGGGATTCTGTGCTCCTGCCACGCACGCCTTGTGCTGTTGAGCCGTTATAACTTGGCTGCACGAGATCGTCGCTTGGAGCGACTTGCACATTGCCTTGTCGCCGTAAAAGTGGGTCCGCTTTTAAACATACTGGTCGTTCCACACCCTTTCTGTGGTGTAAATGCAATTGAAGTTATAGTTCCATAAGCATAGGTATAATGAATTAACTTGCAAAGGTAGACGGGGACGCAGGTAGGAAGACACAATGCTGTCATGCACACGCTATACTGCTCAGAGCATATGTCTCTGGTTGCGTCGGCGTCTACCGTGCTGCGTCGTTTTTGCAAGTAACTAGCACAGTTGCCTTCTGGCTACGCAAGGTCGCGGCTCGTAGCACCTAGATGTGTGGTGGATGCCCATTGAAGCAATGCATTTGTGTGAATCACGCTATGGATACTGGTAGTAACAGGAAGTACACATATCAAGTCGCACAGCATGCATGTAGTGTGTGTGTTTTTTTTTTTGGATATTACATATTTTTTATAAACGTTGTGTGACAGTCAGGCTCCTGTCATTTTCGCTCATGAACTTGAAGTCGAGGCGGAAATACTTTGCCGCAAGCAAAATTACATTTACGCTGTTAATTAACAACTCGTTCATCCACTTTTTAATTATTGAGGGAGGTAGTTTATATTAAAAAGATATAGTGTGTGCCAAGTTGTGGCATGCCGTTTTTTTTTTTTTTTGAAATCGCGTGAGTTGCACGTTATCCGAGATATTCAACTTCCAATTTTAAGGTTGATATCGAAACTGGGCGCGGGACACGCGGCGTGTCTGAACTGCACGTGACAAGGAAGGGACGACATTTCAAGCAAAACTTGGTATGCGCTAAATTGTCATGCACCACAACTTTCTAATATAAACAACTGCACTCAAGTCAGCAATTAAAAAGTAGGTAATGAGTGCTTGATATTTAGTGTCAGTTCAATTAAGCTTATTAAGCAAGTACATGCTCTTTTTGTTGCTGTGTTTGTGTGATAAAAATTGGGTCAGATATCTGACATGCAATTTCATATTTTCTTTGATGAACCATACACGTTCTACTACAAATTCTTGTAACAGGGAATGGCACCATTGCAAAAGCTTCTTATCCCAAATGGTAAATGGTTTAGGCTGTGCTGGTGCATTGAAACACTACTTGATTGTGTTGTACTGTATAGTCCTTGTTTTCCTTGGTGCTTTGCTAAAGAAAGAGGAAATTGAAAGGGGGTTCTTATTTGCAGGATGTACAACTAAGATCTAGCATTCAGTGAAACTGGTGACAATGCTGCTTTAGTTTATGAAGTAGTTAATTAGAGAATGCAATTTCTGATATCTGTATATGTGTTTGCAGATCACAGTGAGGTTACTGGTTCTCAGGCGTGATTACAGCACTGAGAAATTGAACAAACTAAAAAGAATGGAATAGATCAAGGGGCTCAGTTTTTTTGTTCGACAAAACCTGATGAAGCCAAGGGAGGTATAGGGGAGATTATTCGTAGTTTTTAAAAGTAGTGTAGTAATTATGACATAAAGAGGAATTAATGTAGACAAAAATACAAACATTCTGCTGCCAGGGCCTGAACCTACAACAAAGTGTTTCATCTCATACTCCACCACTCTAGCTACGACATAGTCGTTCTCTCATCCACCCCACTGGGCACTTCTGTGTGTGTAATCCCGGCAGTGCCACACCAGCATTCGTAGTCATGCTGGTGTCGCATAGCCCGTGAAATCTACGAGCTGGTAGCTGATCAATAAACCGTCATGAGCTACCTGAGGGCATGAAGTTTGCTGGCACGAGGCCCTCGCTATTAAAGAACAAAATAATGGGAGTGGATCAAGGGCTCATTAAATTGAACAGGCACTTCTAGTGTAAAGGACCAGGTCTGCACACGAATGGACTTTAGTACAGCAAGGATAGTTGTTTCAGAGAGAGGAAAATTGGGCATGTTGCTAAAGCATGCCCAAGATTTAATGAAAGTAAGAACAGCAGAGGGACAGAAAAACTGACGCAGTGCTCAATCTTTTCTGTCCCGTCTGGCATTCTTGCTCTTTTACTGAATCTTAACCTTTTTTGAAATCTCCACATTCATGATGTCATACAATAAATGGGCTCATTGTCATCCATTCTGCAAATTGAGCACACGTATATTTATTTAATATTTTGATGGGAGTGCTCCTGGAGTTTTCTTGTGTTCAAATTACCTATATGGCAAGCTGTATACCTCACCCTTTTGTAATACACAATTGTAGCAAAATTCGACAACTAATGCAAATTACAATTATTTGCAGTGACCCACTGCTACTCTAATACTTGTTCTTAATGCATCCTGGGCCTATTTTCGAGGACAATTTTGGTATATAATGATATGCCTGTGTTAAGCCATCATGCTTAATATTACTACTTGTGTACTGTAAGGACTCTTTGTGCACAAGTTGACGGAACTTTTTGTGGTATCTGTTATGCATGTATCCAGCAGCTCAAGAGACTGAAGTGGTGGACAGCTTGCTGTGAAAGATGGAAGCGTTCTTCCTGCAAGTCTGGACAAGGCCATATTAAATGGTATTTATTTGTTTCCATCAATACAAATCGACCGTTTAGACCCTTTCAATTGAGAGACCTATTGCTCCTATATTGTGAGCAACTCCAAGACAGGAAACAATATGTAATAGCAAGTGCATGTCATATACATGTTCCACTTGGCCATTCATGCTTGTGGCCACCTGCTTCTGGTAGGATGTGCTGAAAAAATATGTTGTCAGCTACCTGCACAGCGCCATAGCAGGATATCTCACTGTTTGAGGAAACTTGGGACATCTATGCGAGGCAGAATTAACAAATTGATTTTCAGAGTTTCATGATAAAGTAAAACTTGGTAAAACAAGTTATGCATGCTTGTGTGTTAGAGTGCCGTCTTTGGCATTGTATTTGCCCTAACAAAGTTGTGCCAATGAACTGGCAGCGGACTATGGCATTCAAGTATTATTCTTTACGTTTATGTGCAAAACAGCAATAACGAAGAGCAAGACTGGTAGAGCACAGCCAGAGTGCTGACTACGAACTGAATGTTATTAGTAAAATCCAGCCATATATTGCAGTTTCAAAAAGTAATTTTCACAGAGGAAAGAAAGAAAGGGACACATCAGGTGTCTTATCATTGAGTGATGTTAATTCCGCTGCCATATCTATTAATGGCGTGCTGACTATCTTGTCACCAGATGAAGCAAATTTTTGCATGCACGCTCCTTGTACTGTAATGCTCAGTGACTTCCATATTCTTTTTTACATTGTTTGGCCCCTGCCACGGTGGTCTAGTGGTTATGGCGCCCGAAGTTTGCGGGATCGAATCCCGGTCGCGGCGGCTGCATTTTTGATGGAGGCGAAAATGTTTGAGGCCCGTCTACTTAGATTTAGGTGCACGTTAAAGAACCCCAGGTGTTCGAAATTTCCGGAGTCCTCCACTATGGCATCTCTCATAATCATATCGTGGTTTTGGGTCATAAAACCCCTGATATTATTACATTGTTTGCGCATTCCATAGCTTGGTCGTTAACATTGTCCCGTCTGCTGTTTAGAACTTCACTACAAGCTAATAGGATATTGTATTCCAGATGAGTTATTCGATGTCTTGTGTGATTGGTGGTCCCCTTATATTTGCATGTGATGTCTGGTGCTTGTTTGCTGGTAAGCACCTAGCCCATTTATAACACGCCGTCAATCAACTTCACCGCTAAGTTAGGGAAAACGTGTTTAACTTTTTTCATGCTGACTAAATCAAACAGCTCTGAACAGGCGTTTGATGTCTGCTATTTTTCGCTTCTTACAAACTGTGACATGTACCTTGGAATACCACTGTGAAACTGTTCAACTTTTTCGTGATTTCTTACTTCAAAAGGAGCATTTGGTTGTCGTAGACTGCTTGTCAGTAAGTGTGGGTTTATAGTTGGGTGATTCCACGTAAGATCGAACAAACGATGGCTGGTCGACCTCTCAAATTTATTTCAAAATTTTATATATTATTGCCTGATGAGTGGAAAGAAGAGATCCGCAATTTGTTTTGCCGCCAAAAATTTTTTCAAACCAAAGGAAATCAATAATGACGAAGAGGTGGAGTGGAGCGCTCATCCGCTCTGCTGTTTTGGCCAACTTTCGTTATTAATTGCACAAAATATATTAAAGTTAGGTAGCTCAAATTTATTTACCTAAATATATGCATGTTTTTGCTTCTGCTCAGGTATTTTTAGTTTTTATGCGTCGTGTAGATGTTTTTATAAAAAACCTCAAAAATGGCCCAATCGGCAAAATTTTCTTTACTTTGAAGGTATTTATCTCAAAAAAGCCTTGTAGCAGAGCGACAAAAATTCTGCATTACGTTGTTCGCATGCTTATCTACCAAACTGCCAAATCTTGTATTTATATAACTTTTCAGTAAAGAGATATGATCGGGCTAAGTTCAAGAAAACACCGAACAATGGAAACTTCGGACGACAATTAAAAAAAAACCCCATTTTTTAAATTTCTTAAACTTTGTCCACTTATTCTCCTCCACATCAGCTTTCACAATCATTAAAAACATGTTGCATAATGTCGTTGCACTAATAGTTACGGCCCCTCCAATGAGACCCTTAGGCAAGGATGGGCAATTCCGACTTCTTGCCCAGCAAGTGTATAAAATGCAGGCAGGATTGAATTTCTTTTTATTAAAAGGCCAGCAGGTACCTAAAAAGGTGTCGCCGGCACTGAAGACGTTAATTTTGAAAATATTTGGTCACTGCAGCGGCCACGAGCGCGGGGCTACCGATCAGGCGCGCGCGCACCCGAGATGCTCGTTGTTAGAGAGGGCGCAGTGAGAGCTCGTTTTCGCGTCCTCAGACCGATTGAGTTCGAAACAGCAACACCTCTCGGGTGACTTGAACGCACGTGCACCGGTAGTCGCAGTGATCTGGATAATTGTGTCGATTTCTTTTTCAGGGGGCATAAGAATGTCATCGTTAAACTGTGCGTTCCGTGAAGATCTTTCATTGCAGTGGTAGCAAAAGCACGCGTAGCACAAGTAGTCCGTCTCACTGACAGTCACTGATCTTTCGGGCGTTAAACGTTCCTTCAAAGCATTTATGTCTAGGTCGGTAACTCTGCGAAATTTTGGCTTCTTTGCAATAATTAAAGGAGTACTGACACGATTTTGAGACATCGCAAAAGGGACATCTTTGCTTCGTTGGTATGCAGCCACGCTGTCCACACACTGGAGTCGGAGAACACGTATAAAATATTTTAATTGACTTTGAAGTTTTCGTCGCTGAGCATTTGCAAGCCAGGCACACTGCAAGGACATTATCCCGACAAGTCAAGACAGTTCCTCCTAGTTCGCGAGTTCTGCATCCTGCATGCAGCCTAAATCGTAGAAATCACTGTCAGGGTCACTGGACGACAATTCACTCATTGTTGTCTATTGCACCACGAGCAGATGACGGATTTCCCGCTAGTACGTCGCATATTTCTGTATCTCCGTGACGTCACACTGCTATGAAACGATACTGAGAAGCCACCCCCTCGATATCGAAACCGAAAGTGTCTTTTTAAGGTGGCGCTAATTAAAATATATAGGATGCATTCCCAGGCACCACAATAGTCGTTTTACGTTTCTCGACACCAGTATTTTTATTTAGAGCAACAATCCGAAATTTTTTAAAATTCGTGTCAGTACTCCTTTAAGCTTCTTGTGCTTCGAAAGGTAGTCTCCACAATAGACTCATTCAGAGCTATACTTTCTCGTCATGAGACGCACAGGAGGAGTAGAGTAAGAGCAAAGCACAAGAACTATCCGCGCCGAATGAAGTGTGAACAGCGCACCGAACGCACGGCCAGTTCACGCCGTCTGCTGCCGACATTTAATACAGACAAGCGCATCCGGTTACCGATAGTTTTGCTTTTCTTTCCTTTGACAATCCATATTTTGCTTTGCCACTGGAGCGCCACGTTCATGCTTTCCACTGATCGCAACTGGCGCAGCGCAGTTTCTGTGGCAGCAGCGTGCGTGAAGCGAGCGCTCATAGCTCCCTTATAGAGTTTTCATCTTGCTTCCATCTCCGCCGTGTTATCAGCGCCTAGCTGAGATGCGAACAGAGGGCGGATAGAATAGCGAAGCTCCAGTGCACGTGCGTTCAAGTCACCCGAGAGGTGTTGCTGTTTCGAACTCAATCGGTCTGAGGACGCGAGAACGAGCTCTCACTGCGCCGTCTCTTACAACGAGCATCTCGGGTGCGCGCGCGCCTACTCGGTAGCTCCGCGCTCGTGGCCGCTGCAGTGACCAAATAATTTCAAAATTAACGTCTTCAGTGCCGGCGACACCTTTTTAGGTACCTGCTGACCTTTTAATAAAAAAGAAATTCAATCCTGCCTGCATTTTATACACTTGCTGGGCAAGAAGTCGGAATTGCCCATCCTTGCCTAAGGGTCTCATTGGAGGGGCCATAACTATTAGTGCAACGACATTATGCAACATGTTTTTAATGATTGTGAAAGCTGATGTGGAGGAGAATAAGTGGACAAAGTTTAAGAAATTTAAAAAATGGGTTTTTTTTTTAATTGTCGTCAGAACTTTCCATTGTTCGGTGTTTTCTTGAACTTAGCCCGATCATATCTCTTTACTGAAAAGTTATATAAATACAGGATTTGGCAGTTTGGTAGATAAGCATGCGCAGAACGTAATGCAGAATTTTTGTCGCTCTGCTACAAGGCTTTTTTGAGATAAATACCTTCGAAGTAATGAAAATTTTGCCGATTGGGCCATTTTTAAGGTTTTTTATAAAAACATCTACATGACGCATAAAAACTAAAAATACCTCAGCAGAAGCAAAAACATGCATATATTTAGGTAAATAATTTTGAGCGATCTAACTTTAATATATTTTGTGCAATTCATAACGAAAGTTGGCCAAAACAGCAGAGCGGATGAGCGCTCCACTCCACCTCTTCGTCATTATTGATTTCCTGTGGTTCGAAAAAATTTTTGGCGGCAAAACAAATTGCGGATCTGTTCTTTCCACTCATCAGGCAATAATATATAAAATTTTGAAATAAATTTGAGAGGTCGACCAGCCATCGTTTGTTCGATCTTACGTGGAATCACCCAGTTATAAAAAAAATATTCTTACAAGTATATCCCACAGTGAGTATGCCACTTTTGAAACAGAACATTTCTTATAGCTGTTGTGTTCTGCAGGCTTTAGTCTAACCAGCTTGCATAACTGCAGTAAAGCCAAAGTAAAATGGTGTTCTGAAGTTTGAAAACACACTTCATTGTCAGCCGTGTTATTAGGTTTGTTTGTAGAGAAGCCTATGAAGAGTAATTATGACATACAAAATGCACTTAACAGCATATCAGCTTGTACGATGCAAATTAAATTGAAGCTACTCTTAATTCTTGTGGCGTGGTGGAATTTTGTTTAGGAGCAATGAAAATATGCTACACGATACGAACTTCCAAAAGCTGTTTGCATCTCACTTGGGTAAACAGACAAAATTACTTCAAAATGTCTCGTAGTTTTTGTAAGTTTTCTTAGTAAACATATTGTTACTCAGTAGGCAAAGTTAAATAAGAGAGTTGGGCTAGTTTGTGTGATTGCTTTAGCTGTGACATATCTCCTAACGCCTATGCTGAACAGGAAAATGAAGAGTGAAGGGGCAGAGGCAGCTCAATCTTTTTGGCAGCTCAACTGCCAGAGAGTGCTAGGCTTCAGCTGACGAAATTGAAACAATCAGACATGCAAGGAAGTCACTTTACGTGCAAGCAAATCCACTGAGCAATGCACTCTATTTATTTGACTGTTAAAACTAAAAACGTAACTCGTGTTTTTAACTAGATAAGCGGGCTCTGACTGCTCTCTAGACAGACAGGCAGTAAGACTGCTGCGTTTTCATGGCTGGTGATAAATATGTAAGCGTGCCATTTTTGAACTCGCTGGGCAAGAAGTGGCATATCTTAAGAAGCTTAGCAACAGTGACTTCTGTCGCGAGTGAAACTTTTTTTGCTGGCCTGCTTAAATGATATTCTGGCACACTTGTTGGATCATTTGTTTGTCCATTGGGGATACTCTGGGTTTGCGAATGAATTTAAGCAGTTGAAGGCAAGAGCTCTGCCCTGTCTCTCCTCTTATGTTTGTTATATGTCTAGCTGAAAATTATGTTGCAGCCAAAGTGGTAAAGTATGGTTCACACCTTTGACATAGAAGGTATTCATAAAGCTCTGGCACAGCGTGCTTTTCGTTCTTGCCCTCTTTTGCATTTTTACTGGGGAACGCAATGTGCTGGTCATGCACTGCAGTTATACCCATACAGAACTAATCAAATAATTTCATCGTGACGTGTGCAAAGATTGTTATATTTTTCTAGTGGAACTTTTAGTTATAAGTGCCCTGTCCTTCTGTCGCAGGCTTCATCTGTCACAAATCGCTGGCCACGAATGTAAAGAATACCTTGGCCCCACTTCTGTCGAGGGAACCGAAGTTGCCTGAACAGATGAAGAGGGGTGGTGCTACCAATAGTGAACGACTGTGATTTTATAATGTGCAAGTGTATGAAAAATCTTGTTACACTAATTTAACGTTAATTGCATTCACTAGTCAAGTGTCAATATTGTAATGTGTAAGTTTATGCACAGTTGCATTAAGTGAGCGCTCATTCAAGCTTCAAGTTCGCAATCATATATTTTGGTGGTATTCATAGGGCACACATTCCACTTTAAAATTGTGATCTGCTCCTTTACTGAGGGTGCATGCAGGTCCTTGAAACGATTGAAAACCCTTGAAAAAGTAAAAGTACATTTTTAAAGCCCTGAAACCCTTGGAATTTCTTAGTATATAGTGTCCAATATTGACAATACTAATTTCTTTCGGTGTTCTGTAAACATTTGTCTAGCAAACTGAGGGAACATGTCATGCTCAGTGATGATTCGGCTACTCTGTTTACCTTGCTTGCATCACTGCTTTACCGATCATTCATTTCATTTCCGCAACTGTCGGTCCGCCTTCTCCCCCTTTCTCTTGATTTGGCTTCTTGGGACTCGACTTCACTTCCAGCGCTTATGCTAGTTTCTCTTCTTCTATAGCAAGCTCACTACTTGTGATAGATCTTCTAGCTCAACAAACATCCACTGTCCTATAATGCAGGCAAAATGTGAAAAAAAGTTGATGCTTTGTGTTAGAAACCAAGTACTTCTGACTAAAGCTGATGGCACTGCTGCTCAGGCTTAGTGATTGACTCCCATGTAGTGATTGTTATTGCTCTTTTGTGTAGGCAAGAACCTTGACTTTATATGGAGAGGATATTTGCTAAGTTGATTGCTCTACTGGCATAAATCCAATTCGCACTTGACTCAATTGTTATCAAAGCCCAAAAACAGGAGAAGCATGATGACTGCATGGAGTCAAAAATGTATTCAACGATCGAATTGTAAAAATTGGGGATAAAATTTTGAAGCGGTCATTACTGTTTTGTTGTTTAGCAGGTCAGTACTCGGAAAAAGTAGAAGCGTCGTACATCACCGTCATGAAACTAAACAGTTTCTCAATGCCTGAAAAAGTGAGACGGGGGAACTGAACAAGATTACTTATCTAATATAAAAGATGTCCCAGCAGCTTCATTAATGCTGTGAATTTTGTGCACAGTAGGAAGCTAATATGATCAGGTAGAGTATGGGACGCATTATCTCAAGGTTGTAGATTTGGTCCCTATCAGCAGCAAGTTGATTTTTCATCCTGTTTAATTCCTTGCCATTTATGTCATAATTACTACTCTACAGTTAAAACCTACAAATTATGTCCTTTATACTTTCCTTGGCTTCATTGTCTCTCGGTTCTGACTTGGCTAAATCCCATTTTTTACTTCAAATGCATAAAGCTCCCCGTATTGTTTTGGAAACTTTGTTAGAGCAGAAAATTGATACTTGTGATGCTGCCTTCCATCCTCCAAGAACCTTCTATAGGAATCCTTGAAGATCCTTGAATTTGGCTTTGAAACCAGTGTGAGCCCTGTTCACTCCTTCTGCACATTTCTTCCCGTAGTGTGTGTGCCTTGCCAGTAGTGTTTATGCGCTTTTTTACCTTCTGATACTTGTAGTTGTCTAAAATTTATTTATTAAAGTGGTGCTTTACATAGTGTTTAACTTATTTTGTCAACTTGGATGCGGTTTGCACATTACAGTGGGAAGTTCTTGCTATGTCAAACCACAAATACTTAGAAACTTGAACAAAAGTTGTTGCTCAAAAATAAATATTTTACTTAGAAAACTGTTCTCTTCTTTTTTCCCAAGTTACACAGAAACTCGGCTAGTGTCCATTAAAACAAGCTAATAGAGAAGAATAGAAGTTCATGGCAGTGTTAATGTGTTGCTGCTTGGCATGTGCCTTGGTGTCGCCAACCTCGGGTGCAAGTATAAGTGTCGTTTACTCACAGGTGTTTGCACCCTGCAAACACTACCTGAATGGACAAAGGGAGCCATGTATACTGCTAAAATATGACCTGTGTGAATATCTGTTGGTAGAGGAGACTGGTATATAGCTTTGGCTGTGAGAGACTTCGAGATATAATACGGATTTGAGTAAGTTTTAAACATTACCTCCTTTGCTGCACCTTACAGCGTGTGAAAAACAAGCAGTGTATTCATAAACGATGATGCTAAAGGTTTTATTCCAGCTGGCAGCAATCTGAATGTATGTTGCGTAATTGAGATTATTGTTGTTTTGAAAGAATGGGCAAATGAAAATGTAGGCACTTATGTACTGCAGGCCAAAGGTGACCTAGCTAGGCCTGCAGTACACATGTACTTACATATACATTTGGCCGTTTTCCCAAATCAAGAATGATCTCAGTCAGGCTATGAGCGTCACCCATGTTTCATTGACCTTTCAGTGTTGAATGTGAAAACCCTATCAACAATGCTTCAATTTGACGTTCACCGTTTTTTCAACGATAAATCAATATTGATTTCGTTAATGGTCGTTCAATTGAAAGTCGTGGGCCAATTTTCAATACTGGGCAACAGCTAGCGCAACGAAATTTCACTTGAACCACAACGTATTTTCAATTGACATTTCTTTTCCTCTCAATGATAAATCAATGTTGATTTGCGTAATGGTCTTTCAATTGAAAGTCGCGGGCCAATTTTCAATACTGGTCAACAGCTACCGCAACGAAATTTCACTTGAACCACAACGTATTTTCAATTGACGTTTCTTTTCCTCTCAATGATAAATCAATGTTGATTTGCGTAATGGTCTTTCAATTGAAAGTCGCGGGCCAATTTTCAATACTGGTCAATAGCTTGCTCAACGGTTTTTCTATTGATCCACAATGCATTTTCAATTGACGTTTCTTTTCCTCTCAACGATATATCGATGTTGATTTACAACATGGTCTTTCAATTGAAAGTCGCGGGCCAATTTTCAATACTGGTCAACAGTTTTCTCAACAGTTTTTCTATTGATCCACAATGTATTTTCAGTGCCATCTGTTGACATTGCTCAATAACTTCTCAATGGTTTTTCAATGAGAATTTTTGTAAGGGTATTTTGTTAACGCTCAGTGATAGGCATTTTTCAGCCCCCTTCTTCAACGTGATTAAGGTCAGATAGGTGCCGAATGCTGTCGCTATATTGGGAAACGAAACTGATGGAGAAGAAAGCTCAATTTCGCTTCTGTGTCGGCCACAGGTGACGGCTGAGAGCAGGCGAAATTCCTTCGCTGTGGTCGCTTCCGTAGAGTTCATGAATATATCCCTTTACTGCGCACTCTTCCGTTGCTGCATAGTATTATTCGTGGAGTAGCGCGGAAGCATAACAATAGCTGTATTCCCATCGAAAATGAATTGTGGACTTTTACAGTTTGTATAAGCAGAAAAGGGTATGTGGCAAATATGTAACAACGATCAAGTAAAGAAGAAGTTGAAGGGGAAAGAAGCTCAGTGCGATTCAAGCTCAAAGTTTCATTTGCACATTGTAATGAGTAAGCACACTAACGTTGTAGTGTGCTACAAAAGAAAGCAAATGCTCTTGCTTGTAAAACAGAGCTCGTTTCTAGGCTTCTAGCAGTACGTCATGGAAGTTTCCGTGCAGTCATGGAACTTTCAGCGCCTTTGCACATCATGTTGAACATATGAAGGAGACAGAGTAAAAGATCTTTCTTTTTTTTTATTAAATGTGTTTAAGGAGAGGTTGGTGCCTATACATGGCTCCGGCTACTCCTCTTCCCTTACTTATTAATTAGCGTCACTCACTCACGGCAATGTCCACTGAAAAGGAATGTTCACACGTCATGCATAATGTTCACGTGCTGACAACAATGTCCACACACAAGACACAAGACACACAAGAATCGTTTGCACTTTGCCGAAGAGTTCAACCCACAGTGCCACAGTCATTTGTATAGCGCGATCACATCACATAGAAGTCACTGGGCATTGCCCACACTTTAAACACATTTTAAACACAGCTGTCTTGAATCAATCTTGAATCAAATATGAATCAATATCTTTTTGATATTCCCGACTCTTCTAAAAACTGTACTAGGGCGTGTGCAGCAATGTTTTGAAGAGTTTCAGTTGGCCATGGACCCAATACTTTTGCTAATGATAGCGGCCGTCTGTCCAATCTGTTTAGTGTTTGTCTTATTAATATTGGTATTGAGCGAGGAGCATGGGAAGAACACCTAGCCCGGGATCCCTAGGATGACTCTGGCGATATTTCGAGCCCGTTGTATTATGGCTCAGAGGACCTCGGGAAGATTAAACAAATTGCAAGAAACGGAATAAAATTTGTAGATAGAGCTAAATGCAGCTTCAGACTGAAAAAGGCTGTGTAATTTTATAGCAGGCAGAACTGCTTTTGTCACACGTTTCGCGCTCGGTCAAGGAACGAAGAGGAAGAGGATGGCGCGATAACGAGAGGCGGAGACGCTTGGAACTGAGGGCAGTGTGGAACGTGTAATAAAAGACCACCGTGACGCACAGTGCTTTCACGGTATGGGCCAAAATTTAGACCGTAGAAGCAGAGACGCAATGGTATACCAGGAATGAAGCGACACAGTAGCGTGCGAATACACCGAACTCAATATGAGAAAATTCGGACATAAAACCTCAAAAAAGGCTGCGCAACGTTGAATCGAAATGGATTTACACTCGCGGCCACCGTCGGTCCCCGAACGTCACTGTCTTCACTACCAGAAGGAATTACTCCGACATAGGGGGCGATCGGAGATCTGTTCGTTCCGCTTGTTCGTTCTCCTGGGGAAGAACAAGCGCGCTGATTGGCTCTCAAGGCCGGGGGGTGTCGCCATTTCTTTTTTTTGCTTGATCTTTTCTTTTTTGGTGACGTCATTTCGCGGCATAACGAGTGGGGTGATCGGAGATCTCTGTTCTGCGCCGTTCGTTCTGCACCCATTCTGGCGGAATACGCGATTGGCCGAAGCCGGAAAAAACCACGTCTCTGAGGGGCGTAGCCATTTTTCTTTTTGCTTGATCTTTTATTTTTTGGTGACGTCATACCGCGTCATAACGAGCATATCGTCTGCTACAAACGAACGGAGCGCGAGACCGTTCGCACGCGTTCTCTCAAGCAACAAACGGCTTCGCACGGCATATTGCGGCGGTTGCGGCTGCCGCAACAGCTGAGTTGCGGTTGGAGGTGCGAGATGCGTGTGAAGATATGAGCGAGTGCGGCGTCGCTTTCTGTTCTCGAAACGAACAGTGCGAACAAAATGAACGGGCCTTCCACTGGGCTGTGGTCTTACGCGCAGGGACTTCTTAGTTCAAAAGCGCTACCAGCTACTGCCACGTGTCGTCCCGGTCCTCACTCGTGAACGACGGCCCAAGTGGGCACGAATGCGTAGGTATATGTGGGTGCTCTTTTATAAAAGCCAGCAGAAGCTACTTTTGACGATTCGACACCCGGGAGCCAAGCCAGACATTCCGGTGGGACGACATCTTGAAAACCTGCGCCAACCGCTACTTTTCTCTTTTTTTTCGCGTGCGCGACTTCACATAGCGAACACGTTAGAAAAACTAACACCAATAAATATCAGCGCTCAAACCTATTGCTCTTTCAGAAACTGTTTGAGCTTGAAAAGAAAAACAATATCTTTTCGTATACCACGTGTATTTATTAGAAGGCGAGAAACACTTCGTTTTGAAATATACGGTCCCCTTGCCGAGGACAAACGATGCGCGTCTACTTCGGGAAAGCTCGCCGCTCACCGCTTGAAGATTGGCTGTCCTCTTCCTCTCGGCGGAAGAGAGCTGCGGACCGCCCACTTTTGTGACGTAACACCGCCAGAACGAATGCGGAACGAACAGAGATCTCCGATCCCCCTCATAGAAGCATTCAGGCTCCATATCCATTTTTGAGGCGAACAAACCCCATGTACACGTTGTTGCACCGCAACAAAGCAACGTTTCGTCACCAGGAACAAACTATGACGAGGTGACAATGTTTAGATAAGAAGCAGCTTTTGTTCGGGCCTGTGTCCGGCGTCGGTGGTGGCGTCCGTGCTTCACTGCGCATGCGCCTACCCTCTCCCCCACTCTCCTCCTTTACGTAGGTGTTCGGTCGCCTTCTGTCCTCTTCTCCCACGTGATGCAGCCGCGCCGTAGACAATTACAGCCTGTAGCCCACTCTCTCCTCTCCCTCCCCCATTTCATGTGCATATAAGAACGTGCGCTCGGTCGGCTTCCGTCATTCTCGCTTCGCTCCCGTTCAGATTAGTTATAGCGTCGACGTAGGCGCCAGTTGCAGCAGCACTCCAACCTCTGCCGAGGTCGAGATCGTCGTGGAGCAGCAGCGCAGGGCTCACGATGTCGAACGCAAACGCCTGCACAGGCAAGGTGATCCCGAAATCCGGGCCAGGAAAGCCCAAGCGAAACGGCATCGTCGAGCTGCAAACCCTGAGGTCCGGAACGCCAACGTCGAAGCCAAACGTCGGCGTCGAGTTGCAAACACCGAGGTCCGGAACGCCGACGTGGAAGCCAAGGGTCAGCGTCTAGCTACCACTTCCGCTACAGAGAGACAACGCCTGTCTGCGGCGAGGCAGCGAGGCGTTCGAGAATACTGCAACGACCGGGAACCGACGGAGCGAGCACACGATTCAAGCGAGACTTCCTCGACCGGAGCTTCAGACAGAGCCGCAACGTGTGCGACCGTCTTTAGTTCGGCAACCAGCTGAGCAAGGTCGGTAGCAACCAGAACGAACAACATCGTAACGCCGCCGTTGGTTTGCCGCAAAAAGAGTTTGCTGCTGACAGCGGCGACGTCTTGCACTTCAACGCGTGCTCCACGTGCAAGGAAGCGTTGACGTCGGGCAAGGTTTGAGCAATGAGCGTGACCCAAGGCTACCGCTACCCACCGATGCCCGAACACCGACCCGAACTGAATGCGGTCGAAGAGCGGATCATCACTCCTCGCCTGCCGTTCATGAGCATTCGACGCCTGACGCGCCACAACGGCTAATACGCAATCAAGGGCCATGTAGTGAACATGCCCATCGAAGTGCTGGAAACCGTGGAGTGCCTGCCCAGAAACGTACCCGACGACGCATCCATCGACGTCCAGATCAACAGAAGACTGGTGAGCAAGGACTCGTACAGACGCGGCCTCGTCAAGAAGAGCACCGTGCACGCGTGGCTGAAACACCTAGAGCGGAGTCCCCTCTACCGGCACCGGAACATCGAGATTGACTGGAGCCGTCTGTCTTAGTTCGACGGCGATGACGACGAGTGTAACAACGACGAAATTGAAGCCCTCCCCGACATCACAGACCTGGACGATCCCGTGCAAGCCGCCAGCCGCCATCGCACTCAACGACGTGAGCCGGACTCTCGTCTACGACGACGTAGCCCTGGCGGCGTCGCCTTCTTCTAAACACAACAACGACGACAAAACGGTGCAGGGCCTGCTCGACAACACGCCGAGTCTGCACTTGGCTCCGGGCTAAGAAAAGATTCCCATCTCCCTACTCTTCGACGTTCACTAGGCGCTAATGGAAAGCAACGCACAAATATAACGTAATGATAGCACAACACTAAATACAAAACTCGCACACTAACGGAAACACCGAGCGAACGTAACGGAAACTTGATGTGCGCCCCCAATGCTGCTTCGCATCCCCCCATGGTTCCCTTGAGTGGGAGATGGTGTAATTTTTTTGGAGTCTACACAATCAGGAGGATATGTAGCAAAGCATAAGAAATTTTGCCGCTCATTATCACGTTAGGCAATGCTCTTATAATGGGCAAAACTTATCTGTATCGCTCCATGCTTGCGCGGGCAACGTTGCACACGTCTGCACGGGATTCCGTCCAATCATGGGATTCGTCTAGTTGAGCGCAAGTCACTCTGATGGCAACTCAAGACGTTGCCTTTTTCAAAGCACGGTGGCGGAAATGCAAATATATATATATATATATATATATATATATATATATATATATATATATATATATATATATATATATATATGTATGTATATATAAAGGAAAGAATTGGAAAATTCCTAAGCGCTTGTTTTTATTATAATATATATATATATATATATATATATATATGAAGGAAAGAAGTGTTAATTTCAAGGGCTCGTTTTCTTTCTTATACACAATATTAATGAGAACTAACAGACAATAATGCCAAGGAAAGTATAGGGGATGTTTTTAGTAATAAATGTAAGGTAATTGTGAAGAAAGAAAAGTGGATGAAAAGATAGCTTGCCGCGGGCAGGGACCGAACCTGCGACCTTCGAATAACGCGTCCGATGCTCTACCAACTGAGCTACCGCGGCGGCCATCCCCCCGTCCACTTTATAGGGTATATATGTACATTTAAACGTGGGAGCGTCAGTCAGCGCCGCCAGTAGCCATGACGACGAGTGTGGAACACTCTTTTTCTGCCTTGTTGGCCTCACGTAGCACGTGAACTTGTTACGAGCTGGCAGCTGACCAATAATCCCTCGCATACTACCTGAAAGCATCAAGTCTGCCAGAACGAGACCCTCGCTATGAATGAAGGAAAGAAGTGTTAATTTCAAGGGCTCGTTTTCTTTGTTATACACTATATTAATGAGAACTAACAGACAATAATGCCAAGGAAAGTATAGGGGATGTTTTTAGTAATAAATGTAAGGTAATTGTGAAGAAAGAAAAGTGGACGAAAAGATAGCTTGCCGCGGGCAGGGACCGAACCTGCGACCGTGATATATATATATATATATATATATATATATAATATATATATATATATATATATATATATATATATATATATATATATATATATATATATATATATATATATATATATATATATATATATATATATATATATATATATATCACATACATTCAGTTCACAGTATGACAAATGTCAACATCGCACGACGCTATAACTGTCGCGTAGGTGTACAGAGCCAGACCAACCTGGAAAAAATTGTTCGTGTTCGTCGTCATATATACCGCTAGCCTTCAGTTGTGTCACCAACGTTCCACAACAAATTCTTCCACATTCCGCGCAAAGAGCCTATGCCTTTTAAATCTTGTTACAACGCTAACCTTCACATTGTTCACGACGTGCCGCTAATGCTGCTTAGCTCGCTACTAACAGGCTGCTCTCGAGCTAAGGCACCCCCACTGTTCGGCACAACCCAAAAATTTCCAAGCTAGAATCCGCAAAACTTCATTCGACGCCTTTTTGCGTAAGTCGCTAACGCCTAATCATAGGCGGTCAAAAAGAATGCTTCCGCTGTCGCCTGTGTCCAAGTTCTAACGTTTGCTTCCTGGACGCTTCCTGGACGTTTGCTTCCTGGACGTGATCCATGCTAGCTTAATATCAATTCATGCGCTATATTTATATACAGTGCACGAGCGCTCATTTGCATTTTGTTTCGAAACATCCAAAGTTTTCGAGTTCACAGTTTTCTAAGATTAGGAACATGCAGGCAAACGAAGGAGGGGCAGACCAAATGGAGGAATGATGCATGCATGTAATAAACAACAAACTAGAAGCTGCGGGGAGAATATTCATTCCAATGAGGACGATACAAGCAGGCTCACAAGAGGAGCGGATACAAAATGTATTTCAGTGTGAGCGAAGGTAAACCGCGCGTGCGAGACAACTACGTTCGATAGGGAACTACGGATACCTTAAAGTTGCCTTTGCTTGGACTGCACAGGTGGGGCAAAAATCCGCAATGACGGATAGCAAACATGGCCGGCAAGTAATTTATATTTTTCGGTCTTCGTTCACTAATTTTATGCTGTCATTATCCACAGTTAGGTCTAATTATCTCTCACATTCACTGTTACTGCTTTCGATTTGCTGATGCGCACTCGCGATATGTCTACATGCATTTCGTGACTAACTTTGCTAGTGCATCTGTAATATTATAACATTTCACGTTTAATAATATTATCTGGGGTTTAACGTCCCAAAGCCACGATATGATTATGACAGACGCCGTAGTGGAGGGCTCTGGAAATTTCGACCACCTGGGGTTCTTCAACGTGCACTTACAACTAAGCACACGGGCCTCAAACATTCCCGCCTCCATCGAAAATGCAGCCGCCGTGGCCGGGATTCGATCCCGCGAAGTTCGGGTAAAATTCACGTTTCATGCGAATGACTCTGCCTTAGGAGCAAGAGATCAAATAGGTTGCGGACAAAAGACTGCTTTGACTAGACGATAATAATTATTGGGCATTAATTATTATTTCATTATATTGTAAGCTAAGGCTTCCTTTTATATATTTCGAGTTATTTCTTTCTCAGTATTTCCCAAATATATACTGTAATGAGTCGGGTACCTTTTTCCGGCCTACGTGTTATGAACATAGGCATAGAAAATCGGCCGCCCTCTCCCTAAATATAATCCTAACTTCCGTATTTGTCGGCATCTATCGATTGGGATATCATGTTAACGATCCTCCACCGCTAATGGCGTTTTGCTTTAGCTAATGAACTACACTGTTAGATCAATTTGAGTCTTCCGTCACATTCGGTGTTCACCGACGGCGTGACTCAAGTGCGCTCGCGAGTTGTTAATTTGCTCGCAGCAAATAACGTAGAGAATTCAGGCAAGACAAACACTTGTTGCTACGCGATGTGAAGGCGGAGCCACGCGATACTTTGTTTACCGACATAGCTGAAGCGGCCGGGGACAGCGCTCGTGGAAAGGGTGTGTATAACGGACGTTGCCGACTTGGTTCATTGATCAAGCGGGCAACTTAATAAGGCTGTCGCGTCCACGCCCGTAAGTAGCAGCGAGTCTTTCACCGAGCTCGCGCTAAAAGAAACCTCTCACCGTATCGGGGTCTCCGTATTTGTTTTCTTTTTCGTTATCGACTTTGGAAACGCCTTCACGTTGACTAATGAGAAAAGTGCTAATGGATATTAAGAAAACTTCAGGCCTAGGACTTGTAAGATGTGATTGAATTATATGGAAACGCCTTAATTAAAGGTCTACACACAAACTTTGCCATCACTTATCAGCTTGGTCCTAAGCATCGTGAAAGAGGAGCCCACTAGGCTTGCTTCTATTTCGTGTTGATGATGGGCGCAATAATTTGCGTCAATAGAAACTGCTCCTTGCGGCTAGGTTTCTTCTGGAGCATTTTTACTGATTCGAAACCAACTCTGCAATGTCTTCGAACTGCTCTACGCCGCGGGCCTCAAGACCAATTGGTCCTGGAAATAAGACATCTGTATCATGAACTAGTAGACAAAGTGTATTATGTAAGTTTTCATTTGTTACCAGGCCACTGCTGCGTCATCGGTAAGGAGCATGCCGACGATGCATCTAAGAATTCTCACGAAAGTGGCGTGATGGAACCTATTCCATTATCAAGAAGGAACGCAGCAGTAAAGATTAATACGCTAGCGCATTATGTAGCAATGTCTATGTACAACTCGCCCGGTTTTCCCCACACCCTTTTTGACCATCTGGATCCGTGCCTGCGACTCACTATTCCATATGGCCTATCCCCGATCCGAGATGAACGTTCACTGCTGCATGTGGCTTGGGGTATCTTTTACGGACGTCTTTGCTTGTCGCCTTGGATTGACAGACAGGGCTGCATGTGACCATTGGGGCAACGACGAAATCATTGAACATATTTTATGTCGGTGCACTCAGTACAGCTCTCAAAGACAGTCCCTCTCAGCAGTGTTTGCACCCCTCGACGACCAGCCGCATTCCGAGCAATCAGTCTTGGAATGTCGGAAGATTGAGCTTCACGCCGGAAAGCAACGTGCGCTGTTAAAGCTTCTGCGAGCGACCCGCCTCTTTGATCGATTTTGGCACTCCTGTGTGTTTCTGCTTCCCTCCCTTCCTGTCCCATTCCTCTCTTCCTTATCTTTCTGTCCCCCTTAACTCTTTCCCAGTGCAGGGTAGCAAACCAGATATTTGTTTTCCGGTTAACCTCCCTGCCCTTCCGCATCACATTTCTCTCTCTCTCTCTCAAGTGACTGTTTTCTTTCATTTGTGTGTTGTAAGAAATAAGTGGGATGAGTTAGTCGGCTTTCATCGAAAGGTAAGAACGATACAGAGTTCAAATATCGACATAACGGTATTCACAGTTGCTATTTGGTTCATTGCTAACACTGCTTTGAGCAGCGGAGCTTAAAACATGGGGCAAAAAAATTACACCATCTCCCGCTAAAGGGGACCACGAGGCGATGCGAAGCCGGAGCACATGCACGATAACGTTCCGTTGGCGTTCGTTAGGCATGCTACCGACCTCGCGTCGTGGAACGCGAAGAGGAACACTACGCACTTCGTGTCTTCCCTCTAGCCTGGGCGTTAATTCTGACAGGGTGAGCGGGGAACGCGGTCGACAGGCGCGCGAGAGAGAAGCAGCGTAGGAGAGGAAAAAGAGGGGAAGGGGACGCGCATGCGCTGGCGCTCATCGAGGCGCTGCGCAGTAGAGAATTTCGGCATGTCGAGCCCGCATTTCAGAGGAGTCAACCGAAGCAAGCGCTGGACAACGCGCGCAGCGCTCTACCGCCTTTGAAGGAGAGGAGACAAGAGGAGGAGAGTAGCGCATGTGCGGCGAGAGCAGAAGCGAGAACGCAGGAAAAGCGCAAGCAGCCGTTGGGAGAGAAGTGGAGAGAGTAACGCGCAGCTGTTGCAGAGAGGGAAGGAGGAAAGTTGCGCGTGCGTAGTGTGAGTGCGGACAAGCAGGCCACGGGACATACCCCCGAGCAAGAGATGCTTCGCATCTAAAAGAAGACATACAAGGACGCCGCTATCCTTGTCTGTCGGATTCAATATCGCATTCGAGTGCCTGCAAGCGTCCCGTGCACCTATAGATCTCTTATTCGAGAAAACGGTCGTGTGAGCCTAAACGCCATGCAACTGTTGACTGAAAGAGTTCTCTTATCATTCTTATTTACAACCACATTGATTCACAAATCATTTAGATTAAGAGATTCAGCACGTATCCATCTGATGCAACCATTATTAACCTAGGCAGGAGGCAAACAGTACTTGGAAATTCTATCTTCGTACAGATTCGTTGTGTTACCATGCATCATATTTCGCAAGAAAACACCAGTTCCTAAGGCACACGGAAGAATACTTCCGCTATGAGAGCTTCGCGACCACCAGCATAAAGCTTTCAGTGAATAAGGGCATTTATACTTTTGCTTGGGTCGAATGTATAATCTCGCTACTGTAAATTTGGCACTTTTACGCAACAACGAATCATGACGGTATCCGTCCACCTCGTCAATTTGCTTTCAATACTTCTATCCAGTGTGTTTGTGGATGTATTGTCAACACACATGCGCAAACACACACGTAGGCACGCATAACATGTAAGTTGTGATGTTAGTATAAAGAGATGCTCCTATTCATAGCTGCCATTTGCAGGGCTGATGCGAGGAGGGTTAAAATGATATTTTAGGTTTAGTTTCTCTTTCTTTTTCTGCTACCAAATAAGTAACCAAAAAAATTGGCTTCGCTTAAAGCACATGACGACATCTGTCATGAAAATCGCTCTTACGATGACAGCTCAACACGCAACACTTACAGCAGTCTCAATTTTACTAATTTCGCACCAACAGCACACATTTGATATCTATGCGGAGTATTTTGTTCCTTTAAAAAATACAGGAAGCTGCACTACACTTCAAGAAACAAATCTATCTATCTATCTATCTATCTATCTACATCTATCTATCTATCTATCTATCTATCTATCTATCTTCTATCTATCTATCTATCTATCTATCTATCTATCTATCTATCTATCTATCTATCTATCTATCTATCTATCTATCTATCTATCTATCTATCTATCTATCTATCTATCTATCTATCTATCTATCTATCTATCTATCTATCTATCTATCTAGCTATCTATCTATCTATCTAATGGATTAGTGAATGAATGGGTGCGCGCGTCTGCATTTGATTACACGTCCTGTATTCGCACGGCTTCCCCACACCACCCATAATCTCTCTAAGAAAGCGCGATACGGTAAATTTAGAAGAGAACGTAGCCACAAATGCGTTTGGTACGAATCGAGCTCCCGTGTACAATGGGCGCGCGGAAATGTCACACGCGCAAAGTTGAGCGCATGCTTTCCTTTCACTGCTTGCGGATGATGCAAAGGGACGCTTTTCATCCAGTGGGGCTGCCGCACTTTCGTTTATAGAAGAATCTATGACGGGGAAAAAAGACAACAAGACTGAATGCCGTGAGAAAGCCATCCGTTGAGGATAACACAATCGCGGCATACTGCAAATGGTCTTTTGTCGCCCTTGGATACAGCTGCGCTTTCTTCGCACCTCACGCGAAGCATTCCTGCGCATTCTCATGCGGTGTGCGACAGATCACTAATGATCGTCCCGCCATCTTTGCCCTAGGTGTACTGATGCTTCTGTTTTCTGTCCTCTATTCTTTGCCCCGATTTGTCGCCAGCAATGTGGAGGCAGCTGCGTGGGTAATATCGATGCTTCGTCTTTTGGCATACGCCATATTCAGAGCAAAATGAATATCTAGACAAATGACAATGAGTAGTCGAGGCATTCAGAATGAATTATTCTTTTAAAGACGATAGTCTTTCTTGAGGACCTTAAACGCAGAAATTTTGGTCTGTCTTTCTGTCTTTCTGTTTGTCGGCACGTCACTCGATTCAGCCACCTGGCCAATGTTGAACCACTTGCCCAAGGTCATACTTGTGTACATTATTGATCAAAAAGCAAACATTACGCATATCTGAAGCACAACATCACTAGGTAAGTATTAGGTGGTGTGTTCCTTTATTAGAAAATAGATAGATACGTAATCTAGAGACCCTAGTTTCTTAAGCTGCGCTGAATATGCGACTGCACTGAAACTTGCCTTCCTCCATGCCCTCTGCACAAGCTCATTGTGGTGTTTCGGTTTCGGTTCAGTATTGCACTGTACGAAGGCCATGGGGCGCCGCTCTGGCATTGCTGTTATACCCAGGCGACGTGTAAATAAAATAGTGTGTGGAGAGTACTCGTTGAGTGCGGACGTTTCTTCTGCTTAGGCGTTTCGCGCCAAACCGCGTGTTCGGGCTGGCTGGCGTCCCCGCCGGTCGCGTTGGTCATCGCCGGTCTTCGCCTGCTGCTGCGCCGGTACTACCAGCCCCCAACACAGCACTCATGTTTCCCGACGTATTGCCAGATGGCGTCCATATCTCACGCAGCGCCTCTTCTATCGCCTTTAGACGACATTTGCAGCGAAGCACGCAGATACGCGGCCAATTTTTTCTCTTGTTTGCTTCCGCAGTGGCATTTTTGATTAGGTCAAGGCTAATGATGCACCGGAAGTAGAATTCAATTACAGGAAGAAATGGGTTCTTTGATGCCTACTGGGAAAGGTTCCCGTGCGGCACGGCTAGCGCGCCTCTCCAAGTGGGCTTGATAAGGATTGAAGGAATATTTAAACTGCGCGACAAATGCAGAACACCGACGAAACACACGACAACACTAAACAAACTACAGAGCTTCAATGATCTTGCGAAACGAGTTTTTGAGTTGGTGAGAAGCACATGAAATGCTTGTTCATGTTACGAGAATGACTCTGAGCTCAGCAACTGACAGTTTATACCAGGTGTTCCGGTCGGCTTTACGATTTATCCTTTTAGATTACGCAGCCTTCACGTGCGGATCAGGGGGGCATATCTGTTCCTACACTGCACGCTGGACTATCTGGCTACCTGTTTAGCCTGAAGCACATCAGATGAACTTGATGGCACAGAAGGAACCTTTCATTACAATTTACGGCAACAACCTGGACAATGGTTTGTCTGCACATACTTGAAAAAGGCGCTAGAGAGCATGCGTAGCTCGAACATGGCTCGCGTAGAATACCTGGTGATTACAAACATTCATTACGTAACCGCCGTGGTAGCGTAGGAAGTAAGGGGTTTCACTGCGAAGCTATAGGGCGCGGGCTTGATCTCCAGCAAGGCAGGACGCATTTCCACTGGGGTAAAAAGCAAGATCGTAGGAGTACTTAGGTTTAAGTTTCTCAAGTTGTTGAAATTAATTATGCCTCAATTATGTCGCGACAAAATCTAGCAATTAATATTAATATTTATTGCGTCCAACTTATGGCATCTGTCAGTGGCAGTTCGAGCATCGTGATCCAATAGCTTGCCCGAAGTTGTTGGATATGCAGGAATGAAAAAGTGAGTGTAGGTGTCGGTAGAGGCATTCATTAAAAAGGCTAACTTTTTGTAATTTGATCTACTATGGAATCTATTCATTCCTCACCGCTTTCTCAATTCAGTTTGTTCGCAACCCAATCTCAAGGACTGAACATCGCCCCGCCCGTCACCATAAGACACTCTGTCATCGACTTCTTATCAACGTCGCATTTAACAATATCTACCGTTGTATATATTACTGGTGTGACCAGTGAAATATATCTTGTAATACTTGCGGTGCATTAGAAACAGTGGAACATAACTCGTTATAACGTGCAGCTTACAGAAACGAAATATTTTGTTTTCGCCAGCAGAATGAGCTCAGTTTGCCAAGCATCGCTAGATCACCGATCAATACGGGCCATGTCTTCTGGCTGACAAAGTCAGACATTTCTTTTCCTATTTATTTAAGATATTAGCTTAACTGATCAGCTCTGTCCTGTCGATATTATAATTATGACGCTTGTCTAATCTTTAAACAACAAGGTCACATATTTCCTTGCACTTATTATTCTTTGTGTTAAAATTATGCTAAACATGAAACTAACTCCTTCGTTATGCTTTAACTTGCCTTGTCAACATTAATTTTTGAAGTAGCTGAAAATGACAAGAAATAAATGAGAACCTCGGATATCTCTATTTCTCTCTTCCCTCTTCCTTCTTTCTTTTATTCCCTTAATCCATTCCCCCCAGTGTAGGGTAGCAAACCGGACGCGGGTCTGGTTTATCTTCCTGCCTTTCCTTTCTCCTTTCTTCTCGTTCTACACCTCGATCTAATTTCTACCTCTCTACAATGTTTCATGAAGCATTCATCCTTCGATTAAACTGTTTATTTTCTCGGGTACCTGCGCTTTGAATCTTCTTTTTTTCTTTATTTTTTCCCTGCGTTTGTTTCCTGCACTATGCTTCGTCAGTCGGGGATGCTCAAAATACAGCTTGTCCGAAGAACCATTACCATAACTAGCAAGGCCTGTGTGAGTTTCTGGAACTGGGGCAACCATTCAGCCCACTCTGCTCCGACGTCTCTTAGCAATATTAGCAACTAACCATACACAGCGTAGCCCTAAATGAAGCAACTGGAAAATATACTAAGATTCAAGAAAATGAAACCCTCACAACCATTCCAATAATTGCACGTTTCCATCAGTTTCTTGCTTACTGCTCCCATGTCAAAGGAAGTACTCATTCTTGCGCCGTTTCTTGCTATCTTTACTCTGCAAAGCGATTGGACTGTCAGCTGAGTGTATTAGTTCTTTGTATTGCTTACGCCACGATGTTCCTGAGTTTTCAATAACCCGATTATACGCCGCTGGTTGTCCACTCAGGATAATGGACCGTCTTTGTAAGAGCCACAAAACTTCGTAATGAGTGGGTTCAAAAAAGTAATATTGCTACATGCATACTGCCAGCCCCTTGAACCATGCGCGTGTGCGCCGGACGAAGAGAAGGAAGATCTCTCTCCGCTCGGGCTCTGAGCCGAACCGGTCAGCGCTGCAACCACTACTGTAAATATATCGTGTAAATAATCTACGGACTACAGTCTACCGAGTCGCCATTCACGCAACAATATTTTATCCAAAGACAAAGACGGAAAACGTTAGCTTGGCGGACAGTGTGTAGGACCGATGTAAGCTTTATGACTATGAAAAGAATTTGACACAATCTTGAGTAGCCTTTCCTTATTCATAAGCGATATCTGTGTTACTTTCAATGAAATTTCGCATTTTTTATTAGTTTGCATACATATTGCTGTCGCAGACAAGTCAAAAGATAGCGCGCACTAATTTATAGATAGAGAGTAGCGCGTTTTCTTTCTCAATCCCTGTGCTCCTTGCAAGCAGTATGTATAAACAGTTTCTTCGTACCCTGTGATGTTGCACAACACTTAGTATAGGCGCTGTCAATAATACACTTGCTGTAAAAGCGAGATGCCACTTACGAATGATTTCTCTAGCATATTCGTCAATGTATTTTAAGGAGAAGGAACCATGTTGTACCAGACACATAATATGCCTGCCTTTAGTAGCGGTCTAGTAAACAAGTTGATGGCAACGCATCGTTGAGTACAAAACCAGAATGATATGATTGGGTTCAGCGGCCAGCATTGCCCCGTTGTGCACTTAAACACTAGTTAGCCTGCGCTTATAGTAATTACGTACCAGGAATGAGGGGTGAATTACAGAAATGAAGCTAAGAAAAAACACTGTTACCCATAAAACGTTGCAAATATGCGCTCGGTGTTTTGGGTGTTTCCCGTTTTATTCTTTGAAAATAATCCTAGCAGTGTGCCTCGCTATGTTAGAGTAAACGAGATATTTCTTTTATCCGTGTGAAACATTCCGCATGAGTTTTTACTAAACGAAGAGCGAATTACTAAATATAATGACACTAAATCCACGAGTCATTGCTTGCAGCGTTTCGCTGAACTTTAATTTGGGAAGAAATTCATGGCCACCGTTCCCGATCAAACGAAGCGTAGGCAACCCTGACATCATCGCGGTATGTGAAAGTACGCCGCTCCTACAAAATGTACTATTTGTTGACGATAATAGCAACTACAACGACGAAACTACCCTAAGTGCTGTGAGTAATCAGTGAATGATTAAAACTCATTGCCTAGCAATCTATTCGCACACCGTCTGGCTCCGCTTTTTACATTCTATGCGGTCGATATTGCGCTTTTCAGTCTGCATTTGTTCTCTCGATGTAATTTACGATCGCGTATAAAACTTTTCGGAACAAGTGCACGCTGTCGAGTGCAATTTTTACTTTATTAAAGGGCTAAAATTCTCTCACACTGTTCTTGTCGGTGTAACGTCATTTACTGGCGTTTTCCAATTATAACGTATAAAATATCAATCACATATACTTGTGTTTTCGTTGACAGTGATAAGCACACTCACAGCATGGTGAACGTTCTGAAAGCACTTAGGGAGAGGGGCCATGCACTTTAGTACACGTGTGAAGTACTCAACTTAACGAATTTCAATTTCTTGGTATAATTTTGAAATTTCCGTGAGGTCGTGCTTGTTCGATTTATGCGCCACGATCAGTTGCGTTGGTGCCTACACAACTGGTGAACAATGATATCGCAAAATGATATTTGTAATAGATGATTTTGTACATGATTTTGTACTAGATGTTCATGCTGAAGGAGGAACCTTGTGCAAGCAGACTGGTCGCTTAAAAAGGCCGGTTTTCCAACTTCATTTCTCCTGCCTGCTTCTGCACTATCGTTAAAGAGAGAAAGAGAATGATAAAGGAAAGACAGGGAGGTGAACCAGAGGAAGTCTGCGGTTGGCTACCCTGTACAAGGGAAGCGGAAGGGGGCAAAAAGAATGAAAGAGAATAAGATATTGTGGTGACACTAGGCGACAAAACAAGCAGTCATGATTACAGCATTGTCCAAGTACCAACCAGCATTGTTTGTGAACAGCGAGAATGTTTCATTTAGTCTCGTTTCTCGAAGAAACCGCAACAACGCCCTCATAGCGGCTCGCGTTGAAGAGCGCGTATAGCCCAGTGCCCGAAGATTTCATTCCCTGTGAGAGGGTGGTTGTCCATCTGGCCTAGTGCGTCTGAGAGGGTTGCTCTTTCGGAGTTGAAGCGGGTGCTCTTGCAGACAAGGTGCGCGAATGTGTCGCTACACCCGCGGACGTCATTAACGCGATATCAGCTATTCCAACAATAAATGAATAGTGTCCCGTGGTTGTGACGGTGAGAAGGCTGCAGCAGGGCTGGAAAATGCGGTGCTATTTATCTGCGCGAACTTGAGCTCGGAAAGTAAAAGCTCAAAATAAAAGCCCTACGCGATGCGCACTGGTAGCGGCTTGAACAGTCGTCGGCCGTCGAGCAATCTGCCAAGAGGTAAAGTGCGTCGACATTTATACATGGGCTATCGAAGGTTCCAGCGTTATCCCTGGTGGCCGCGTAAGCTGTTTAATAAAATAGACTATTCGCGTACTTCGCGCAACGTTAACAGAACTATTTCAAACAATAGCGAAGCTTCGCAAACATTGTAGCGTGGTCTGCACCGAGCGTTGGTAAGGGTGTATCCACACGACGGACAAATCAGCGGAAATCTCGTCCGTGGACGATGGTTCCGCCGCCCTTCCGGCTGCGAAGCGCATTCAGACGGCAGACGGAAGCGAGCAGACGAACGTACCGGATAAAATGTCATGGCGGCACCGTCTGAAGCGAGAGCTGCCCGCTTCTAATCTTTAAGCTCTTCGTTGCGCAATGCGTGGCCCGTTAGTTGAAAAGTGACGCCTGTATTTGCTTTATCTGTGTATCCGAAAACTTCGACAGCAAAATATTCATGACGATTTCACACCGTTTCCAAAAGCAGCGCTTGTTGCCAGACCTATAGCGGCAGACCTATGCGAAAAAGAGCTTGACATTTTTCGTCCGCAACGTCCGCGGCACGGATGGCATAAATCCGTGACGCGGGGTCACGTGATGCGCCGTACGCAGCGGAAAAGATAGATGTAGTCCGTCGCGTGGATACATGCTAACAGGCTTTGCTGGTGAAATCCGAATACATGAAAATAAAACACGCGTCGCAATATGCATTTCATAAGGGCACTCCAAGCCACAGACCGAGAATCACGTCATGATTGGTTGGACAGCATACGTACTTGGAGATCATGGTTCAAAGTATAGAACAGTGGCCTTGTGAATGGGGGTGAATTACACAAGTCCAACGTGTGATGACGGGTAGCATACGAAGTTCTTTTGCGGCGCCAGATCTTCAAAGGAGCGATTGCTAAGGAAACTAAAATGCAAAGCGCCCTCCGTTAGTCAACCATATGCCTCACAGAGCGAGTGCGAAAGATATGTGCATTCCCTTTTGCACGGGTGGAAGAAAGTTGCTGTACAGTTTGGCGTTGATTTTTTTTTCTGGTGCAAAAAAAGTGTGACTTAATGGAGTGTTTGGCTGACGCGTATGGATAGATCAACGAGAGGATGATACTACTTGCTTTGTCAAGCAAGTTAGCAAGTACGCCCTCTGTTCTTCTGGCGTGCTAAATAGAATTCCTTGCACGCGCGGCTGCGTGAACTTGTGTTTTAACGTTGGGCTCAAAGAGTCCGCCATTCCATCTTTCCAGCTACTGTCGTATGTGTGGCTCTGCGTCTTCAATGATGGGAACCTCAATTATCACGCAGCATCGTGATCAGGGCGCAATAGAGATCGCTCAGGCATACCACATTGCTAAAATTCAACCAGCGGACATTGATGAAACAGCGAAGCTGGTGGCCATCGTCTTGTCAGGCTATCACATTTCCAGGTTTTGCAAGTATTTCAGGAATGTTGTATCACTGCTCTTTATTAAGCACTCTTTGCGAAGCTTTGAGGTATCCGTTTGGTGATCGAGCGAGCCATGACATGGGAGTGTGATGTGAACAAGGGCATATCTTTATTGGGTGGCCTTTATGTGCCGAGTAGAACGAGAAAGGGTGCGAACCCTCGCCGCGCAACCATATCTTGAGGGGGCGGGTATGACACGAGGCACACGCTGCACAAGATACGATGCATCCTCCTTGCTGCGTCAAACAATAGAAATCCAGGAGCATACATTCAAATGTGTTAAGGTTTCACTCACGGCAGTTTGAACAAATTTTTCGATATAAGCGAGTCGTTTAGGCGCCTTGCGCTGTCGCTGTGATCTTAAAATTGGTGCCAAGGTCCATCCAAATAGATCGCGAAGCTTCGGGCGAAAAGCGGTTCAAAACCTATTGCCAAAGACACCAGCAAGGGGAGTTATGGGTGCTGCAATTGAAGCGCGGCTATGTTTCGAGGGAACAAACACTATTAGCGAAAAACCAAGTTTTATTCAAGGGTAAAGCAATTTTTATGTTTTACAAATTACATTTATTTCCCGAACAATAATATGTAGGTGCAACGTACCAAGAATGTATTACAGTGTTTAATTATTACGAAAAATCTTTTTCTTAGTGCCCCCTGAAAAGAGGCGCACGTCACTGTTGTTCAGTGCAGCCCTTGCGGTGCATGGAAAGGCGCTCGTAAGTTCCTCTGCAACGACACGCCCCCTCACGTGTTCTGGTGTTTCGCACTTGCATGCGTTCAGCGAATTATTGTGGTGAGAATTGATTTTGCTGTACGCGAAGTTACGAGGTGTGTTTCATCGTTGGTGAACGTGTTGGTTACGGTGTTAAACGGGCAACGGCACGGCGCAGCTACACATTTAACGCCGAACGCTTTCCTCGGTACTCGCGGAAACGATGTGGTGTTCCAAGGATCAGTATTCCCGCTGTCCGGTTTTCTTCGTGACACGCAGTGCCTACTATATTTCCTGTTATCGGTGAGCAGATCGCTAAGGTATCTGTCGCGCTACAATTCGCATGCATTGATACGTTACACCTAAGGTTAATTATCCGAACATAAGGCAAAACATTGCGCACGTATTGTGTACGCACGTTTTGTACTTATTACGACATTTGTTGCTCATTGTGTAGGGTGTGATAAAATTTCATAATTGTGACCATTGAATAAAACTGAAATATCATTATTTTGGCGTGACCACGCGTCATTTCTTCTCGTTAGAACTGAAGCACACATGCAATGCGCTCATTAAGTCCCCTGCCCATGTGCGAAGCAAATAAGCAGCGCTGCAAACATGAGAGGTACGCTGCTTCCTACTTTATTCGTGCTGTGTGAAGATGACATGAACGCCGAATAAAAGCTCCAAGAATAAGGTTTCGTTGGAAAACCAAGGAGAAATAACGGCGGTACACTTAAACACCGCTGTTTAGTCACGAGTCGATATTAGTTTAGCTAGCATTGGCTTCAAGCGCACTCGCCAAGGGCTTGCCGGCTCGCCGTAACGCGAGTCCTTAGCGGTCAGGGGCCTAAGAAAACTATTCTGAGGTCAAATTTCGCGCTAATGCCAACAAAATGACGTCACTTTTTTACCGGATATTGCGGCACATCCGCTTTATTTTTTGTTCCGCCGGAAGTGTTCCCTCCTCACACAGATGGTGCTAAGCCCCATGAGCAGCTGATGAGCAGCCATTTTCTGAACGCATGGGCTTCTATGGAAGCTTCGCTACCATTTGTTGGTGATGCGTCTAAGCCCGTGCTCGGCACCGCATCACTGGACCCCGGCAAGAGCAAGGTCATTGGCCCCGCTTGTGCCGTTGTAGACTGCGCTTCATCCTCGCTGCCTTCAGGAAGGTCCGGGCTGAAGGTCTTACTGGTTAGAAGCAAGTGTCTACGATTCCGTCGCAGGTGCCACCCCTGCTCTGTATTGACGTCGTAAGACCTGGGTATCCGGACGGTCTGAGAACTTTTAGCTTTGGTTGCCCAGGCCCCTTTTGAACGCAGACGAACCGTGGCCCCTGTTTCGAGTGGCGGCAGCAGTCCTCCTCCGGGACGGTTGGACTGGGAGCGCTTCTTGATGGCGTGGTACGGTCCAGTCCCCACGTCCGGCAAGGTGTTGCGCAATCTTCCGCCTTGAAATATTTCCGCTGGTGCCTGTCCGCACTCTAGTGGCGTTGTCCTGTAAGAAAGGAGACCAAGCCAGAAATCTTGCTTTGCTTCATGCGTTTTCTTTAGAATTCTCTTGATATTCTGGACGCCTTTATCGGCCAACCATTTGATTCTCGGCCAAACCAGTAGAAGCTGTTTTCCTGGAACGAAGCGCATTTCCGTGTCATAGCGCATCATTCTCAAAAAGAATCTTTGCAGCCGGGTCGGTATTTCACCATTTGGTTTCTGAGCGATAGCGAGCAAAGGGTGATGTTCTGTCTCTACGATAACCTTTCGGCCATGCACAAAGTGACGAAAGCGTTCGCAGCCATAAACAATAGCCATCGCTTCTTTCTCTATTTGTGAATAGCGCTGCTCGGCTTCAGTTAGCACTCGTGAGGCATAGGCAACCGGCTTCCATATCTCATTGTTGCACTGGAGCAGCGCCGCTCCGATTCTATTCTGCGATGCATCGCACGATACTTTTGTCACCTTAGTGACGTCAAAACGGAAAGTACGGGCAGCCTTCTGAGGTCGATGCATAATTGCTGCCACTCAATCGTGTGGTTTATAGTACATTCAAACATTGTGTCTCGCTGCAGGAGGCTTCGCATGAGCGTTGTCCGTTCTGCTAGTGACGGAAGGTACTTGCGGCAATAATTGGCGACTCCTAGCACTCTCTCCACCGCCGATTTGTCCTCCGGCGCGGGCGCCTGCAGCATGCATTTTATCAGCGTGGAGCTTGGTCTGATGCCGTCCTTGCTGATCACATCGCCTAGATACTCTATCTCTTCTACGCCGATGGTGCATTTGGCCGGGTTAAAAGTTAAGCCAACTTGTTCGGCTGCTTGTAGCGCAGATCTTAGGCGCGCGTCATGTTCTTGCCGAGTTGCGCCCCACATAATAACGTCGTCAACGTAGACTTGAACGCCCGGAAGACCATGAAAAATCTCTGTTAAGGTTTTCTGAAACACCTCAGATGCAGATGCTATACCGAATGGTAATCTCAGGAAGCGGTACCAGCCGAACAGCGTTGAGAACATGCAAATTTTAGAAGTCTCCTCATCGAGCGGTACTTGATGGAATTCTGAGTTTGTATCTAAGCGGGAGAACAGGATCACGCCAGACAGCTCAGCTTCTACGTCCTCACGCCTAGGCATCTCGTAGTGCTCTCGTTTCAGGCATTGATTTAGTTTTCTTTGGTCTATGCAAATGCCTAGCTTCCCTGCAGTCTTTATTACGAGCAATTACAAGTGGACTCACCCATTCCCTCGGTTCATCGACTTTTGTGATGATGTGGGCCCGTTCCATGCGCTCTAATTCTTCCTTAAGTAGTTTCTGGAGAGTCAGAGGCACACGTCGAGTTGGTTGGACCAGAGGTACGGTTCCCTTGCTGAGGACCATCTTGTAGGCGCGTTTGACGCAATCCGTACCGGTGAAGAGTTGACGGAATTCGTTGGCAATTTCTTCGGAGCTTGACGGAAACACTGCGTGTATGCGAGGAATCAGTCCGAGTTGCTCGCTTGCGTTTAAGCCCAGGATGGCCTGTCCTTTGTGCACCACGAAGAAGTCGAGTGCTGTGGTGTGGTCGTCCGCTGTCACTTCAAGACGAGTCAGCCCTGCGTGTTGATTACTCCACCTACATAGAGCGAAGTACTGCGCAGCTGGGCTTCAGAGTTGGCTGCGGATGCATCCTGCTGAACACTCCGAAAGGCAGCAAATTGGCTTGCGATCCCGTGTTAATCTTCAGTGTAACGGCGACGTTTTGGACTTGCACCTGAACTACCCAGTCACGTTGACTAGACCACCGTCTTAGGGACACATTCAGCACTTCGAAGTCGTCTTCATAGCCTTCTACCTCGTCAACTTGCGCTGCGGTTCTGCAACATACGGCAAAGTGATTTTTTCACTGGCATCGTCGGCATGTCCGGCCGTATGCAGGCCGTTTCCTTTAGAGTGCACGTGTCCGCACTTGAGGCATGTATGGTTGCCTTGACTCGGCCTTGTCTTGCGCACAGTGTTTACTTGATTTTTGCTTGTTTTCCCATATTACACGGTGAGCTGCAGTTGCCTCCGCAGCCTTGCAAACTTGCTCTGCCCTATCTAAGGTTAATTTGTTGTCACTGAGCAGCTTTTCGAGGGTTTTATCCTCGCTTAGCCCAAAACAAATTGATCCCGGATCATAGAATCTGTTAGTGCACCAATGTTGCACTAATGGGCCTGCTTCTTCAAATCCCGTAGGATGTGTTCAAGTGGCTCACCGGGAGCTTGACTCATGTTCCGAAAGACGTAGCGCTCATGTACTTCGCTGTACTGTGTAGCGCAGTATTTCTCGAACTTTACAATCGTAGCATAGTCTTCCTTGCTCTCATCCTCAGCAAACGTGAAGGCGTTGAAGACTTCGAGTGCTTCTTCACCGGCAACACTCAGGAGTAAAGCTGCCTGCGTCTTGCTCGATCGAGGTTTGCAGGGGGGTCGGATGCGGTCAAGAAAAGCTGAAGCCCCTGAACGAACAGCTTCCAGTTCTTGCCGATGTCTCCTGACATACGCAGCGGGTCTGGTGGCTTGAGGAAGTCCATGGCTGTTCTATCGTCGCCTTCCTCCGGTGAAGTCGTGGGTTGGGCTAGCCACTTCTGACACCATGTATCCGTTTGGCGGAATCAAGTCTGCAGGTTGAAGAAGGCTGGCTTCTCTGACCAATTCCTGTCGGGGCTGGCAGAAGCCCTCCTGAAGGAGCACCGTAAGACGGTTCGACCTCGTGCTGAAGAGGACAGGGCAAGGGTGGCGGTCATCCCATACCTGCATGGCGTTTCGCACAAAATCAAGAAGGCAGTTGCACGTGCAAACGTAAGAGTGGTGTTTTCGGCACCGATGAAGCTGGGCTCATTGTGCAGGAAGGTGAATGCCCCTCGCCAAAGTCCTTCCACTTGCAAGAAGCATCATGCAACACAGTTTGTGCCTTGCAAGACCGAAGTGATCTACGAGGTATACCTATGCCCTGCGGAGGGTTTTACGTTGGGCAGACGGGCCGCTGCATCAACGACCGTCTGCGAGAATACAAGAACAACCTCAAGGCGCGTACTGGAAGCAATTTGGCTATTCACTGTGCCGACTGTGGCTGTAGTCCTAATTTTGATCACACGCGCATCTTGTGCAGATATCGTGATAGCCGCGCTCGGGAAATCTACGAAGTACTCGCAATTCATTCCATTGGGCCATCATGTGTAAGCACACCATCGATCGCACTAACCGACAAGGGAATTATCTCCGCACGTGATCAAAGCACCGCCATGGACTAGTTGGGACGCATGCGTTGACCCCCCCCCCCTCTCTCTCTTTTGTTTATTTCCGTTTCCCTAGAAGCGCATATATTTGTGCACATAGGAAATAAACGCTCATGTTGTTAGCCAGCGCCAAGTCCTGTCAATCTCTCTTGTCTCGTGTATCTGCGCTGTTCCCTGCTATGAAGCCAAGCCAACAAGCTCAAGTTTACAGCCTTTTAAAAATTCGGATCCCAGCAGGAATTGAACATAAGCATTCTGCGTGACAGTCAGGTATTCAACGACAGAGCCACGCCAGGTCTATAAAGTTTGTTTGTAAAAACAGCCTACGCAGGCGTAATGTCTGTGCAACGTCAATTGTGATTGTAGTGCTGGCTACCTAATTTTAAAAGAAAGCAATAAACACTACATATGTACTCCTACGATACAGGCGTCATGTCAGACTAAACTCTGTGCACGCGAACGTGAACGGCCTCGAAAAAGACGCTCTGCTCACAGAAAGTGGCGTGTTAGCACTTTCTGAAACCTGGAGCGATAAGCCCACTGCATCGTCCACAGCACGTGTCTTCATTGAGGGTGCGGAGGCGTTGGCACATATAATAACATGGCGATGCGCAATTTAAACGTAGGCCGCATCCCACTTCGCAGGCCACCAGACACCGAGCGCACGCAGAGATGCACCGGAATATGCGAGGTCAGCGTTGTTCACATAAATCATTATAACGAAGACAATGCGCTCGCTGCCATCCACGTGAGAAGTGTCAAGAACCCCTTTCACCCACGCACACGGGTTTGAGAAACGTGCGCATGTTCTGCATCATATCGTACAAGTATAGGCACTGCATATCGGCTTACCACGTCTGGTTTTGGTAATACCTATGTTGCTGTTGGCATCGTTACGCAACTGTAAACAACTGGTTATCAAACACATGTGCGACTCTTAAACATATTTGTGTGTGTATACCAGTTACGCCTATTGTTAGCGTCATTTCGCAATGTACTGCTCAATGTAAAAAAATACGCCACAGTCGCTTTCCCGCTGCATGATTCGCATTACATCGGTTCCTACGGTACGTGGGATCTGACCAATTTTTTGCTTTTCTTCTTTTTATCAAATTTATAAAAAAAGAGGAAATTGCGTATATCGAAACACATCCAAAGCCAGTGTGCGCCATAGATTTAGTACGTCCGTTGTTCAGCTCGAGGAGCACGGACTGTCTCCCGAAATCGTATCTCGCCGATGACAGACGATGGCACGTCAAGCTCACCCCTCGAACCGGAAAGCTCGGGAAAGTCTTGTGTTGTATACAAGAGCCTGTGAATCGCCCTTCTAGAGCCTACTTCCTCGCCTCCGGCACACATTCTGGCTGAGGGCGGCGGTCCAACAAAGCACGCATTTCCTGCACAATGCATTCTCACGGAGGCAGAGATTGGAGCACGCGCATATGAGAACGAGAGCGTGCGCCTGAATATAGAGGGCGGATTGCTCAAGGTATCCAAACTTCGCCGTCCTATATACAGTTCTCTTATACCGTGATAGTCAGAAAACACCAGCTGTCGCGGCCACTCGCAACGATTGCTACATGCATGCTGGAACTGAGCAGCAGTATTGCAGACCCGCGTTTTCTTTAGCGCCCCACATTCCTTTTCCATTGCCACTGAAGCATGTGCTTCGTCGGGTGACGCGGCAATGGTTTGGTTGCGTGCACTTAATACTTACGACACCAGCGTTTCCCTCCTGCTGTTTTGTTTACAGCTAAGCCGTATATGGTTAGGGCATTCCGTTTGTTAGCCAGCAAGAATGTATGTGCCATAGGAATTAGATAGATAGATAGATAGATAGATAGATAGATAGATAGATAGATAGATAGATAGATAGTAGATAGATAGATCGATAGATAGATAGATAGATAGATAGATAGATAGATAGATAGATAGATAGATAGATAGATAGATAGATAGATAGATAGATAGATAGATAGATAGATAGATAGATAGATAGATAGATAGATAGATAGATAGATAGATAGATAGATAGATAGATAGATAGATAGATAGATAGATAGCTTTTTCACAAAGCTTTCTCTGCCTACGCATTTCTTAGCTGGGAATTCGCGTATCTCAAGGGAATACGATAGCAATAGTACGGATTTTACTTACTCGCCACTTTTGAGGGCAAGGAGGGAACGAGAAAGCCGATGAAACGACAAGGAAAGAAAGAAGTGCGCACAGATGACAGGAAGGCAACACACGAAGCGTCTAGCGTGGAGGTGTAGTACATTGATAGCCAATGTATTTTCGCTGCACCTCAGCTTCCAGTACCGGGCGCCTGCTACAGCGCTATTGCGCTGCCGCGTTTCAGATACCCGGAGGTCCTGCGCGAAACCAAGCGCTTGCGTTTCGTCAATGACCATAGCTAAAAAAAGATCTAGTTGCTCGGTGGCGTTAAGCTATAATCTGTGCGCTTTCTGGCCAAGTGCAGGCGAACAACGCTCCAGATGCACCGCATGTATGAAACCGCGCATAAATTAATACATTCATATGTTTGAATATTTGACCTTAACGTCTCACCCCGTTTACCACCACCAGTTTAGTTACATTTTCATGAAGCTGCTCTGCCCCTCAACTAATTAGGCATGTTCGAGTATAGTATAGTCGTTGCCTTAGGGTTTTTTGTAGCTAGGCGTTAAAGGTTGCACTCTTACAAAGATGTTAGTAGAAGACATAGGAACGGCTTTTGAGCTTACGGAGAAACTGTTCAGAAATATAATGCAGCGGTAAGAGAAAGGTATCATGAGAGTAATGTCGCAGGTTCGATTCACCGCAGCATTTTGATGGGGAGGAATGCGAGAACAGTTATGCGCTCACATATATGAACACGTAACACGAGAAAGATACGTCAGGACGTTTCAAAATGCTAATGCCTTTCAGAAAACACGGCACAGTCACTTCGTACTTGCGGCGTTTGCGTGAGCAGACATATTACAAGCGACGTTCACGTGTATCGGCCTGATCTGACATGACCAAACGCGCGCCTCGTGAATCGAGGAGCGCGTGCCGGGTTCGCACGATTAACAAACAAAAAAAGAAAAACGACGGCGTTCGCGCGACTCTCATTTCGTCTTTCCGCAAGCGTGGAATCGAAGTGATAGAGAAGATAAAGAAGATGATCTTCTAGCGCAGTAGACGTCGTGGAAAGCTTCCGCGTAGCGGCATCGGATGCTTGAAGAGCATAAAAAAGCAGCGTTCGCATTACTTGAGAAGGTCTGTAGGAGGAAAGCCATAAAAAAGCGAGCGAAAGTGTGGCTGTCCAGTCGAGTCGAAAAACTTTATTGCCAGGCAATTCGGGACCTCCCAGGCCCCTTGGTCCCCGTGCGACCCCACCACACTCAAACGTTCATGTCTAATAAGTCCATGACGTTGGAAGTCCGGCGGGCGGCGATCTCTTATATATAATAATCGGAGCAAATTAGGTGAGCAATGATTTCATTAGTGAAAGTTCATTTAAATGACGACAATCGAAACAAATTGAGTATTCATTTAATTAGTTAAAATGACATTCATGAAAGTAAATTAGCGATAGACGATTAGCGAATTCGCACTTCGGTATGAAGTGCACGCTAATAGAGCCACACATGATGGCTTTCACCTTCGAGCCGTCTTAAACGAATGCATTCACAATTAATTTTTTTTTTTGATAGACTTTCAGCGGACGTTTTGCGTTAGGTGTCTTTCGAGAGAAAGAGGACATATTAGGGTAAGGCGGGGCAAAATGAGACGCGGGGCAAAACGCGACATTTTGACTTTGCCGCCCTATAGAGCTAATACAAAAAGAACCTTTTATTTGTTTCTCTTTCAGCGATAGGTGCCGGTAGTTTCGACATTCTATGTGTAAAAGTTGATGATTGCTCACAGCGTTCGCGCTGGAAAAATTGCGCGGCTGATGTCAGTGTGTTCGTGACCCGTCAAAAAGGGGCGAAATTCCGCTCGGCCAAATTTTCGGATCCGTGCATGGAGCTACTCCGACATCAGTACAACAATGTAATTATTTATGTTTAGCTACATGCCACCAAAAGTTTAGTTCATTTGGTGCCGTGGGCCAAAGGGGAAATTTTTTTTAATTCGGGCATGTGAGAGGGACAAAACGCGATGAAAAGGCATTGCATTGCCTTAGAGAGTGTCTTAATGAGTGAACCATTTATTTACGCTCATTATATATAATATTTTTTGTTAAGGATGGTGCGGGCGTACAAGAGAATATCACCTAGAGTTTCCTGGGAGGAAAACAACATGAAAAAAGCCCTGAATGCATTTCAGGAGTTTCGGAGCAGCACAGCACCGGGTTCTGTGTGGATTCAATGCGTGGAGTGCAAAGACTGGCCGCATGAAGACTGCGTGGCGGCCCACGGAGTGATTTTCAAGTGCTTCTACTGCAAGAACTGAAAGGATAAAATTTTTTCACGCTGTCTCGGTTTGCCCCGCAGGTTGGGGCAACATGAGACATGTGGCGCATTTTTTGTTTCTTCTCAAAATAATATTTATGTAGCATATACCTTGTACCCAAAAGAATGCTCATGTGTTGACATTTTATGGTAACGAGTGAAATAAAAAAAGATATTCACTATTTTCAAATTTTTGACGCGTTTTGCCCCGCCTTACCCTAACAACAAAGTAAATGCTACAGTGGTCAGCTGTGATGTGAAACACTGCAGCGGTGAACGAGTGGTTGCAGCGTCCGACTACGATGCGGGAGGTATACTGGGCTCGATTCGCAGCGTCGCGAATTACCCGCCCATTTTTTTTTAATGGAAAGACAGGTAGCACGGCCTGAGGTTATGTGTTGTGGGCACTCTATTCTTGAGAAGGTGGTTTTTCCGCTGTCTTTTCACACTCCCCTTTAGCTCCATAAACGATGCGCCGTGCTCCCTCACGGATTTTTTCCCCTCTAACCACTACTGCCGCTAGAGCGCCCAGTTCCGAAACACTATTATTATACCTGAACATTTATTTCTGACGGCTCTGGTTATTGGAGCGCCGGTCCGACATTACGACATCACTTAGTCAAATCTATCAAAATGTGCTATATTCACTTTGAAACAAACTGAAGCCCCAAGTAAGCTTTACATAGTACAGTATATATGTCTTGGTAAAGTATAATGAAGCCACAGCGGTAATCTTCTATACAAAAATTTTGTGATATATATATATATATATATATATATATATATATATATATATATATATATATATATATATATATATATATATATATATATATATATAGCGGTAGTAGCACATTTTTCTTACCGAACTTAGCATAGGATAACATTATATCTGCTGGGTTCAAAAACTTAGAAACCTTACAGCACTACACGAGTAGCAACGATATTAGTTGCGCAAGTTCAACTCACCGATGACAGAATTATTAGCAGCCGTCAGCGTGATCAGGAATCGAGTGTGCCCAGCGGCCAACAAGCGAAGGACGTCTGTGGACTGGAAGCTGCCGTTGACGTAGAAATGCAAGGCTACCAACACGTGTACTTCCACTGGTAAAACGCAAGACCACGACGTGAGCCGCTGTAGTCAAGGCTCCTGTGCCGTGCAAAGTGTCAGGACAGATGGTCTCGAAAGCCTGTAGTTAGCAGGTGCTGGTTTACGACCTCATCCGAGGCAAGGCACCGGTTAAAAGTGTGTTCTTGCCGGAGGGAAGCGTGACATTCACGTGCTCTCGCTGCCAGGTAGAACTCCAAGTTTTCACCGGAGAACAGTCAAGGCGTACTGCCAAAGCAGCCACCTTTTCAGCAGCATGTGTCGGAGAGCGACTTCGGTTCGACACATTATGACGTTCGGATTACGGTTATCACAAGAAGGAGAAGTACCGAGTTAGACAGCAAAACGCCAAGCCCAGCGCCAAATCCTTATAACCCTCGTAAAGCACCATCGTAACTTCGTAGGGCAAAACACAGTCGTCAACTTGTCTTTTAATCTTCTGTCACAAGAGCACAGCCTCTTCGCAAGTCTTGAAAATGTCAACACAGCACCATGGTTCACAACGTACATCGTTTCACTCCCGAAGACTGTATTTTCCATCACTGCTCACACGAAAATAGAAGCACACGGGCTAACCAGTGGCAAAGCAAGAACGCAATACCGAGCGCAGTTCATGGGTCACCGCATGTACTCGGAATCACTCAAGTAACGTACCAAAATAATGTGAATTCGAAATGCCGCACTGCACCTAACTGAGACACTGGAAAGCGAAGCAAATTAACTGCTACCGGCACTCATACACATATTGTAGGCTTCTCGAGTGCTAGTTACCGTCGGTACACAGGCGCCGATTCTCGCTTTATAAACACACCGAGGCACAGGCTTCGCTAAGCTTCACCGCTCAACGAGACTAGAGTGTATTAGAACAGGGGAGTGCTCGGAACGGCCGCAGCACCAATGTACAGAAAGTGAAGCCCAAACAGGGTCAATCCACCTGTGGCGCTGCGATCGGTAGTCTGCAATGTGTCGTCGTTTAACAGTTGCGCGCGGCTCCGCTAAAGTGGTTCAAGGGTAGAATGCCCGCTTCCCACTCAAAAGGCCCGGGTTGGAAGCGCAGCTGTAGATGGTGAGTTTTTATTCTTTGTGTCACCCTTTTATAGCTCTGTTGGTTTTTCTTTGTTTCTTAAAACTAGCTTCTGTGGCTAAGCATTGCTACAAGAAGCAACGTAAAATGTGAAATCTCGTTTCGAGTTTCGTGTTCGCGAAAATCTCGGAGGCCATACTTTACAGTTTTGTTCAATCCCGGGTGGTGGCGCTGCAGATAACTGCATTCACTGTCAAATTTTTTCTAGTTTACTTCACATATTGTGTTACTTTTTGAACCAACACGTAGCAACTGTAGCTAGTTTTAAGAAACAAAGAAAAACCAACACAGCTATAAAAGGTGCCACTAAGAATAAAAACCCACCATCTACAGCTGCGATTCGAACCCGGGCCTTTTGAGTGGGAAGCGGGCACTCTACCCGTGCACCACTTCGGCGGAGCCGCGCGCAACTCTTAAGCAACGACACATTGCAGACTACCGATCGCAGCGACACAAGCGGATTGACCCTGTTTGGGCTTCACTTTTTGAAGCTCGTTCCGGGCACTCCCCTGTTCTAGTACACTCTAACGAGACACCGCCATCGGTTTTGTCACGGCTTGTACCTGGCTTGTACGCACCGAAAAAGCAACGGTACTCACAACATATCCAGTCGAACGCTGAAGGAACTCAAGCTAGAAGCGTTTGTAGAAATCGGCACCAACACGCACCACGACGCCATGTTCTTGTCGGGCAAGCGCTAAGAGAGCTCATAAAAAGCTCTTGGGCGTTTTTCACGGCGAGATTAAAATTCCTCTTATGTGCGAGCGGGAAGACATGGCGAACACGACAGCGCCGGGCGATGAAAGAAGTGCTTTGGCAACGTCATAAGATGACTTAATGTCGAGAGTACTGCTTCCGAACTAATCACAAGCTGCGCCTGTCGCCCAAGCCGTCGTCTGATAGCATTTTTCTTCTCCTACGACAGGGCCCGGCAGCGGGGTTTCGCCTTGGCTACGTCATGATTTCCAGGTCAAGCTGTCGCTTCTTAGCACAAAATACGTATCAGTGCGTGAAACCAACTTTAATTCATACTCTAACGCCAAGTGAAATGGAAGTTAATAGTCAATGGGGAATCAATTCGGCAAAGGTTCGCTTATAGCACTCGAGAATCATTTGCGATGTCATTTTAAGTCACTGGAGCCATTTCTCTCTAAGTGCTTGCCATATAAACGCGTTCCGTTTAGGTTTCCTAACAGTGAAGGTCGAGTAGCTCGACCTGCCTGTGATTTCATGCATATTCACGCGCATCTCTTATATGCTGTAATTTGCTATGTACGAGCCCATTCTGGATCGGTTCAAAGTGCACAGCGTCAGCTGCATTTCAGAGCTCGTGCCTATTCGGCACTTAAAGCAAATCGAACTACACACGTTGTGGAATCACACAACAGGCTTTAATGACGGCTAACTGAAATGTCCCGCTCAATTTTATTTCCAATAGCATGCAGCTGATTAGGTCCTCTGAACCTCTTTTTTTGGTAATTTTGACCAATTCTGCATACATCATCATAAGTTGGACCTCGCATTGGAGGAAGTGGGATCCAACTCAACAACACAACAAAAAATATTGACCAAATACCGCACCGCTTTCGACTTCACCAACTATTTACGTAGCACTTTGGTTTTAATCGTACCACAATCATTTGTATGTATATTTTTCCAATTACCAGCAAATGGGCTTTTTTAGTTACTGCGACTCCAAGCTTATTGGACGACCCGAGTGTCCATATTGTCCACTGCGTACAAAGGAAACAACAGACGAAACTCAAAGCGCCAAAACAAATTAAAATAAAGCAGTAATCATCAGGCAGCCTTACATTACCGAAAACTAGCTCAATATCAGCCGCGGCGTCCAAATAACCAACCGCGGTTGCATGTTCTGAAGAGCCATATTGTGCGTAAGGGTGGTCCGCAGCACTCTTATTTTTACAGCGAATGCTGTAATGAGATCATTTCACCGGCCGTTTTTGGCGCAGTAGTTGTCCGCCACCGCCGCTGCCACCGCCGCCGCCGGCGTCCGTAACCAGTATCGCTCGAAATAAGACAACAAACGAATTAAGAAAATATTCCAGGATGGAACGAGGTTCGAACCTGGGCCCTCTGCGTGGGAGCCCAGTATTCAACCTCTGAGCCATGCCGGTGCTTGAAACTGCTTTGCAAAAGGTTCTATACAGGGTTCATATCGGGAAGGAACCACATTAGCATATGCAATATAGCGTGGTAGAAGAGTAAAATAAAAACCAAGCATCGCACAACGCGAATTCTGTAACCAGGCGTCAGACAATGCGAATTGCGCAACGAGTAGGTTGTTGAATACTTCCAACCCATTACAAAGGTCTCTGCCATAATTCTTCGTCGTCATGAGGCACAGCATCAACAAAGTGCGCATAATGCCTTACACGCGTTTAGCAGGTAGCACGACTCTTCGTAGAATGACGAGAAATGGCACAGTGCCTGCTGCCCTACTTCTCAAATATTACAATGCTTTATAGCGTAGTGGGTTCCTCGCAAGTCCACTTGTATTGGTTGCCAAGCCCATAAGCACATGATCCATTTCCTCGGGGTCTCAGTAAAATTACAATGATTTATATGCTAGTGGGTTCCTCGCAAGTGCACTTGTATTGGTTGCCAAGGAAGCCCATCAGCGCAAGATCCATTTCCTCGGGGTCTCAGTAAAATTACAATGATTTAGAGCGTAGTGGGTTCCTCGCAAGTGCACTTGAATTGGTTGCCAAGGAAGCCCATTAGCGCATGATCTATTTCCTCGGGGTCTCAGTAAAGTTCTTCGCCCCCCCCCCCCCGTCTCTCTCCTACGTCAACGTATGTTATACAGCGTGACGGGAGAGGGAAATAGCGACCGGGTGTCACCCAATGCAAATTACAGAACTGGTGGGCCGTTTAAAGCTTCCAACCCATTACAAAGGGCTGAGCCATAATTCTTCATCGTCATCAGTCGTCGCGTCAACAAAGTGCACATAATGCCTTACAGACGTGTAGCTGGTGCCTCGCTTCTCCGCAGAATTACGAATAATGGCTTAGTAGGTGCTTCCCAACTTCACAAAAATTGTGATTTATGGCGTAGTGGGTACCTTTCTAGTGTACGTATTGTAGCCCCAAGAGAGCTTACAATGGGATCTAGAAACGTCTCTCTTCCAGCTTTCGCTGTGACTGTGCTGCGGTTTCAGCGCAGGCCCGGCGTTTTTTTTTTCGCTTCGTGAATCGACTTAAGCCGGGTTGAGACTACAGTCGCATCTGTCACAAATGTCGTATCGCGTAACAGCTGCATCGTCCGTTTGCGTTGCTAACGACCTAGTATGTGCACATTGAGCTTTTTGGTAAGGTAGGTTTTTTACGACGCGCCAATCACCGTTCTGAAAATGCGTTGTGTCCTCGCTACAATTGTTGCAGCCCAGCAAGGTTCGCGTGTTTGTCCATGGCTGGGCTGGGTGGGGATACGTGATGTGCGCTCTCATGAACGCATGTTGCGTCTGCCCTCTACTACGGCCGAGGTGTGGCTAGGGCGGCCAGTTTGGCTTCTATGAACGGCTGTTCTGCCTTCATGAAGCAACTTGGAACATCGTTATACCAGAGCAAAAAATCGATTCTACATTGAGCGACAGCCAATATACGTTACAAAGGTATTCTACTAAGTTATGCCGGCGTCTTCAGCAACCAATACGTACACAGCAGCACACACTGTTTGCTGCAGCAAGTATTTGGCTTGAAGGTTTTGCAGCTCGTGCATTGTCAACAATCGCGCAGCTTCAAAAGTACAACCTCTCTGCAAATTCCAGTCAGGCGTCGTTCTGCAGCTGCTTGTCGCGGTATGATTTCAGACGCTGGTGGTACAGTGCGGGCCTCTGTCGCACTTCTCATTACTGCACAACGAAGATGCTTACGCACGGGTCATGGTTACAGGCCGCGGGAACACAACGCAATAAACACCGGCAAACCAACTAACTGCACAGACACGCTGCTGCATGACTTTCAAGACGCGCATGAAGACGCGGAATCTGGGAAGTAGGGATGCTCCGTGAACGGAAAATGAAAACCGAAACTGCTTTCTCCATTGGTCGTACGTCACGGTCGCATGAGTAGTTGTAAAGTCGCAGGCCCGCCAACATTTACGCCCCAAATGTTAAGTACTTTACGCTAAATACAACAATGTCTGAACAAGCTCATTACGTTGATTGCGTTAACGGTCACGATCCTTACCGACGATCCGTACGTTGCGCACGTAGTCTGAACACGGCTTTACGCGACAAAATGTCACTTACGCAAGAACTTCATCGTAAGTTAGTTTTGTGAATACGGCCCATGATCCGGTTGACGACAGCCTGCGTGCCGCAGCACTTCGCTCGCAGCCCATGCATTCGATTTCCCTCGATCTAATAGCTCAATTTGTGCTACGAACACACAGTAGTACTGTCACGTGGCTGCTGGCAACACTGACGCGGTTCATCGCAACCGCAGTCTCGGAAGGTCGCGCAGTTACACATACGCGCGGATGAAGGCATTCAGCGTCGGAAGATTCCCCGTAACAACTTAGCAAGGAATAAAAAAAAGAAAACAAATTGCAGCGGTTGTATCAGTACCAAATCTGACCTGCGCAAAGCCGCTGAGCAGATGCAGTGGGTATAGAAAACAATGCTCATACAAAAAGGAACATCAAGAGAGGAGGTCTCGGAACTGCGGCAAAAGGGGTTGAACGGCGAACCAGCACCTAGACTCCCCGTGTTGAAGCGAGCGTTGGCCCTCTGTCTTTTCCTCTCTTTTTTTCGCTGCTCAGATGGCTTCCGAAGGAATGAGACGAGGAGCACGGATCAAAAGAACGGCTCACTGTGGCCCGGTGCACAATTCATTCTCTGGACCATAATTAGATGTCCCGTGTGCCGGAAACAATGCCCCTTTCTCCGTGGCCGTTGGAGCTTTTAGATGCAATCTGACTGCGCTTCTCCGCCCGGACCTTCGTCGTTCTGGGGGATGGTTGCGTAGCGAAGCGGTTTGCACCGACTATTTCTTCGTTTAGTTTCCTTTGGTTCACGTCTGCTTTGGCTCGGCGCAGTTGGTATAGGCAATCAGCAAAACGGAAATAATGGGGGCGGTGAACTAAAATGGAGTCTGACGGCAGATTGGAGGAAGACAAAGAGTTCTATGGTCAACCGCGGCAAGGCATTGAGCTGTTTGTGTGCTTATGAGCTTGTTTAGTGAAGTCCAGGGGTGGGCAAAGATACTTTGAAATTGTATCGCGATACGATACAAGATACTCGGGCAAGAAGTATTTCGGATACAGATACAAGATACCGCGTCAATAATTGTATCCGATACGATACTTGCCATTTGTATCTTAAGATACTTCGATACATTTATAAATTTCTTATTATAGATATATATAATGCAGCAGAAAACGCCTATGAACAGGAGTGTTGCTTTAGAATTTCAGAACTGCGACCAACCAAGTTTAACTTGAATGAAATATGTGTTAGTATCTCAACAACTGTTGTTTTCTGGCTATAATTATAGTGTTTTCATTCCCAAACAACTTATTGGGGCTCTTTTTGCTGCTAAACATGACAGCTATCTATAAGCTACGCTGTCAGCGTTTTTTTTTTTTTGTGGTTTTGTAATTCATGGAAGTCGATGCTCTACTTGCCAACCAGGTAGTGGTTTCCCACCTAATTACAAAAACGGCAATGCAAAACCTCGGCACGATGCCGCACTGACGACTTTGAGTTTAACCGGGTCCCTACGCGTATACCGTTTACGCATAACCGGACCACGGGACAAGTGTACAGGAGTAACAACGCTCGTAGCGACATATTTTGTGACGGATTTTCTATACAGAAAGGACATAAAACCGCAATGATTTCTTAAATTCTACTTATGTGCTCGCGTAAAGCGCTCCTTATCGACGGATTCACTAATGTGCAATTTTTGTGATAATTTCTCTCTACGAGAGAATTCCAGACATCGAGCGGTACAAAGTGTCGCAGGATACCTCGGCTACTCACACTCTTGACATTGATTGCTCGAATTACCTTGTGATTTGTGAAAGCAAAAAGAAAAAACAATGTGACTCAGAAAGGATATATATATACATAATAAAACGAATCGTGCTTTAACATTATTAATTACGATGTTTCTCAGCCAAAGGTGTCGTTAGCCTACCAAGTAAGGTCACACACTGGAAATTTCACTGCTTGTGGAAAATGTCATGAAAGAGCTCGTGGGGACGGTCACAATAATAATTGTTGAGGTTCACATCTCCAAACCACGATATAATTATGAGGGATGCCGTAGTGGAGGGCTCTGAAAGTTTAGACCATATGGTGTTCTTTAGGATGCTCCTAAATCTAAGTACAGTACTGCATGGGACTCAAGTATAACGCCGCTATCGGATTTTGGCCTTTACGGCCGGGATTCGATCCCGCGACCTTCAGGCCAGCAGTCGAGCGCATTAACCACTAGGCCACCGTGGCGGGTGGGGACGCTCATGGGAAAGGAGTACTTGGTACTACAATGTTTCTCGAGGCACCTTCCTAACATATTTCATGCGTCTCTTTATAATCATTATATCCATAATGCGCACTCGATTTTGCCATTCAACTAAGTCGTAAGCAGATTTTCTGTTACTCTTCACTATAGGCACACCCAGACTGTTTATTTTTCTCTACAAGATGGCATTGATATAACTGTAAACCGAAGTGCAATAGAAATATGCGAATATTAGGAATGACACAGACAGATAAAAGAAAGAATAAACGAGAGAATTTATTTTGGCAACACGTTACAAAAGACATCGAAGCGAGCAGAAAGAAAATGACAGTACAGGGACCTAGGTACTGTATGAAATGCAAGAACAAGGCCTGATAGGAAAGCATTAGTGCTAACGAATAAATTATGATTGATATAAAAAAATTCTCCCAGGAAAAATACAACAAATTCACTACGCCAACATACACCTTTAGGCAAATGCTTGCTTTGTAAGAACCGGTTACAACCTAACAAAATGTCAGCTCCGTCCATAGCCATTGCTGTCCCTCCCACAGGGAGAACTTCCATAAATGCTCCATCCAATAGTTCTTACTCATTTACGTGAGGTCAAGCACTTCTCAAGAGTTTGATAGCTGACTTACCCATACAGACACACGTTTGTTTCGCGGATTTTAGGTCGGAAATTGAACGTCCTGGTAAATTTCGTCAGGGATTCTGACATCGCTGTTCAGCCAAACGTAATGTTTTATGTACTAACGACGAGCCTTAATATGCGTAGTACTTACATTAGCCGAGACAATGTTACGGTTCGAGTGGAAAGCAGCCAGCGCGACTGTATTTCACAGGTGAAGGGAAGGTACGTCGCGATTCTTTGGGCGGAGCTCACCTTTCCTCTTAGCTTGTAACCGAGTATATTTGTACAGCAACATATCCGGCGGTGCGAGAGTTAGATGGTTGAAATCTCATTTAAGAGATTTCAGGAGCAGGAGCTGCTCAAATCGACGATCTGAAATCGACGAACGGTGAGGGCGACAAATCAAAGACGCAAAGGAGAACAACCTTTCTACGGGAGCAGATGAGCAGGTAGGCGTGTTATACCTAATGAATGCCGCCTTCAGGCATTGGTAGGACTGTATCATCGAGATATCATGTCGGGGGTCGCGAAGATATTTTAGAAATGCAAGTTTTGCCTCTGCTTCTTGATAACCCGGCTCTACTGCGCACTCGCCTTGTTCAAAGGAGAAGAACTCGTCCGATGCGTAAGTTGCTGAAGTGGAAGGGCGCGGAGAAGCCCCAGCAACGTCACTCGCCGTCGCCAACGACTCAAGGACGGCTTTCTCTGCGAGTTGCTGGACATGACTGCAAGTCTCCGGATCCGCTCCCGACAACCAGCGCAGCTTAAAATACGGATGGAGAACAGCCGCAATGACTGCGTCTTCTGCACCGAGTTTAATTTGGAGGAAGTCGTCAAACCTACGCAGAAACCCATCCATGACTGCCAGCAAAAGTGGCTTGCAGTACGCGTATTTCATGCACGCTTTTTCTTCGAGCCTTGATTTAATTGTAAAAAGGGTTGGAACAAGCTCGCCGTAGAAACAGTCGGATTGTGCTTGTAGCCGACTGAGTGCGGATGAGATCGGCTGAAGGACGTCGCAATACTCTGTCATAAATGAAAAGTCTCTTTCCTGAAATATCTGTAACTTCAGCTTATTGCAACATTCTCGAAGTTTCTCTTTCGAACTAAGCAACGCTTGTATGCTGTCATACAGTGAATTCCAGCGCGTAGCACAGGGTGTTTTAAGAGAGTGGCCCAAAACAGAAACAATTATTTCCGATGAATGTGGTCTACGGGCGCAATTCCACAAAGCAGTGCATTTAGACATGACAGATGCATTAACACGCTCAAACGCAGGTGTCTCCTTTGCTCTTTTGGCATCAGTGGTGGCAACAAGGCTCAGCGTGTGGCATGCGCATCTGATTTGACGGGGCAAAATGATTTGTGCAGTGCATATATCGTCCATCGTCGTTGTCGACTCGAAAGCAATGTCCACATCGTCATCAGCGTCTAAAAGTGGAAAATTAAAAAAAAAGAAAGGGAATTTCATATTAACAAACCAAATTTGCAGGTTCAGAATGAGTTCTCGTAAAAGTTACCTCAATTTAAATCGCATCAACGCACGTGTTTACAGTCCATATTATATATCGGAGCAATGTGATGCAGTCTGTGGCACATATACTATGCTAATTCTACCAATGCCATGCTCCGCCGACTTTACCTTCGTCGCTGTTTTCTAGGCAGACGCCAAATTCCTTGAACGCCTTAGCAAAGTTCGTGGCGTTGTCAGTGACCGTGGCCACTATCTTCTGCAGGGGTATGTCATATGTCTCCCTAATTTCCTCTAAAATGTCGGCCACTCTGTCGTACGTGTGACTCCCTGGGAATCTTCTGCAGGCCAGTGCGAGGGACTTCCGACAAAGCGAGTCAGTATCGATCTAAACCGAGCGACAAAAAAATATCGCTTATTTACAAAAGTATCGCAAAATCACTCCGATGTTGAAAACTCGAAGACACCCACCCAATGAACGGTCACGCCCATGAAGCTGCGGTGAGGCGTGGACCAGACGTCAGCAGTGGTTGCTACGTAGTTCTGCGCTGAAAGCTGCGCGCGAACGTAGGAAGTCATCTTTGCCCAATCCTCATCAATTCTTCGGCATAACGTTCGCCGCGACATCACAGTGTACCCTGGACGTAAACCTGAAAATTTCAGCACGTCAGTGCAGCTCTGGAACGTTTTAGCATGAATTATGTAGTTTAGAATGCAGGTTGACCACACCTGTGACAAGCGCAACGAAGCCTGGCTCTTCGACGGTAGACAATGAATGCAAACCATTTATGATAAACTTGACAATCAGGTCCTCGACACTAGCATCACTTGTGCGTCCCCGAGGAGTCTCGAACAACTTTGTTTGGCGTGTCGCGTCAGAAACAGATGGTGACTTGGGAGGACGTTTTTTCGAGCTGTTTTTGTACATTTCGAATCGATCGGCTTCGATTGGATGCACACGCTGAAAGAAATGCGTGAATAATAGCGTCTTGTACTTCAAGCACAGTATAGAACACGCGGCCGCACGCAATAGAAACATTTATATCTTGGCATGTTTGCGCACACAAGGAATCCGAAAAAAAAAAATAAACGTAAAACACATTTACGAACGGTGGACGTTTCCTATGATACAGAAAACGAGGGGATTTGACTCAGTCATTCATTCGCCATTTTATGTTAAAATAGGGCTCATAGAAAAAGACGCCAATTTCAGCAATGCAATTACGTGCGCAGTAAAGCCAACAAGACGACAACGATGAAGGCAAGGCAACGTAGCAGGTGGCGTCAGGGTAAAATGACGGTAACGTTGACGGTAGCCCGACGGCGATAGTGAATACGACGCAACAGCGATGGCGATAAAACAAAGACATCACAACAGCGATTCGTGGACTGACGTATAACAAAGCGCGCACGTGGTAACCTCAAAATTATGTACGAGTACGTAGAACGTATAGTGGGAGTCCTTACAGGCAATCACTCATTAACGTAAGGAAACGAACAGTCCTCAGCGCCTCCGATTTTTTCTTCTTTATTTGTTTAGGTTACCCAGCAGCGCTTCTTTAGCCTATTTATATAGTTTCGTTACCGCTCCAACCATAACCACGCAGGTACTTTGCGACCACGGAAGTCATATTCAAACCTATACATTGTGCGATACGCGTTTCACTATAGGTCGCGAAAAACCAGCTTGAACAGCAATGACAAAAGAGTTCGCACAGTAATAAAAGTGCACGTACCTTCAGATGAAGCTTGAAGTTCGATGTGGAGCTATACGCACCGCTGATCACAGACTTGCAAAAAGCGCATCTTGCTTTAACCTTGTCTCCATCCGAAGAAGAAACAGAAAAGTACGTGCCGTCCAAGATAGCATGCCGGCCATCGTTATCCATGTCGAGTTTTGCAAAAGAAATCTGCAGAAAACAGCTTCCTGGACGCCGAAGACAAGACCAACTTTTCGATCGCCCGAAGCAGTACGGAGTACTAGAATACGTAACGTTGAGATACTCACTCATATTTGTGTTTTCTTGTGTTCCCATGAGAGGGCGCTACGTCACTGTGGCAGTTAAGCAAGCTAGACGCAGCGCAATTTCTCCTCAATCGGTCTCCTTCTCCTCCTCTCCTCACAGCCCGCGCTTTCCCAATTGCGTCGCGCGCTTCGCGGTTTGTTCTTTTACACCGCGGAGCAGCGTTATAAGCTTAGTGGCGGCAGTACCTGCTTGAGCAGCGGACTTCAGCCAGTATTTCCAGTGTCGCGCGGTGATGTTCCGACATCAGTATCTTGTATCTTAAGATACTCGATACATTCTTCAATGTATCGGAAATACAGATACCGATACACGTCTTTCAAGATGTATCGCGATACAGATACAAGATACTCAAAGAGTATCTAAGATAGTATCTAAGATACATGTATCTTCGATACTGCCCAGCACTGGTGAAGTCTCTTACGCCTGTGTTTGCCGGGTGTTGCTTTGATTGCAATGCTGTACCATCGCCCTTTTTTAGCCCTCGACTAAAAGACCAGCTAAATAAAAAGGGCCACTTTGTCTCTTCTAAACACTACAATACGCAACATCTAGCCTACAGATTTTTTCGCTTAACGTTCATCTACATATTCGTGCGCATATCAACTTACTTCACGAATGATCCATGCGAGAGCTTCAAGTTGGTGGCCCCATCTGTTTTTTTTTTATTCTTATGTATTATTTTTTATTTACCAAAACTCTGCTTACACAAATATTTAACTCGTCGGTATTGCCGTATTTTCTAATTCTAGTGCCCCCCTATCGTAGCGTGCACGTAATTTTACATTATGAAAATTACAAATAGCTTGATACCGGTTCCATATTTGAGCCCGATTGTAACTCGCGCACGAATTTGAGGGCTACATTGAGCGAAAGAAAGCGTGCGTCAGAATCGTGCAAATACCGTGCTATGTGCACTGGAAAAACTCAGTAGCCCTTTTTAGTGCCTCTTCGAGCTTTAATTATGCTTTATATTGCGTTGAGTCGTTGAAATAATGCGCAAACTTACTGTTGACAGATTTTTAGGTGCCTCATCGAAGGGCTGGGATTGCCGTCCCGTAAGCTCATCAAGAAAAGCAAAGTTTTGCTGCCTTACCAGGTAAGGTCAATAATTAACAGCGCTAGTGTTTCCGAATGCGTATTTTTCTTGACTATTACGGCAGGGATGACAGTTGTTTGCGTCATTTCTTCACTATCGTGTAAAAGAACAAGGTAGAAAGTGAATGTAAAACTACTTTTGATTAATAAACCGAAGCACAGTCACGTACAAAAAGTAACAGTTGGGAGCGTAAGGCTGCGAATGGAAGCCCAGTGTGTGCTGCAGATTAGAGCACACTCTGAAACTATTCCTCGTTTTGCGTGCTTGCAACTGACTCAGTATTTGTGCTGTTTGCTTTATGAACACTTTCTTCGTGGTGGCAAAATCATCCTGAAATCTTCAGCCTTTTTTTGGCTCGTTTCCTCCTTCTACGCATCTAAATGTTTTACCACACTGGGAATGCCTCAATGCTTAAGTTTCCAGAACGCTGTCGCTGAGAACTGGCTCCATTACCTTGACAAAATTTTAAAAAGCCTAAAGTCGACTTCCACCCGCTTTGAAACGCAAGGCCACAATGTAAATCAATGCGGATTTTCTTATTTATTCGTAGCTTCGTGATACAGAGAGCTGAATGACGATATTGCGCTTCCATATATACTTGTGTTTGTTTGAGGATGTTCTCCATGTGTATGACAACGCTCCTCAAAAACATTTAGCGGTCACTTTTCTATCATAAAGAGCCCGATCGTGTCCTTGCAACTTATCTGCAAGCAGGAGACGAGAGATACCATTGTCCCCATTGAACGCCATTGGACTTGCTAAAGGTAGACCATGCTAAAGGTACGCCAGGTCAATTCCCTCGGAAACACAAGGTCTGTGTAACACTGGGCTGAAAATTAACGGTGAGAAATCATGAAATCCAAAGTTTGACGGCAACCCGTCTGGCCGGGGAAGTACATAGTGTAAACGCGAAAAGATACACCGACCAAAAGAGGAACACAGTTTACTTGACGTTTCGGCCCCCCATACGGGAGCCTTGTTCACAATAAAAGCCATAAGGATGCCACAGCGTATTTAAGTACGCCCAAGTACGTGACGTAAGCAGCGATAGTACATTGTCGGAAGCGGCCCATCACTCCTGTTCAGAGTGTGCGCAGTCGTCTGTATATGCAGGGATTCCAGGTGTAGGCGTGATGCAAGCTTCTTTTCTTTGGCCAGAACGCGTGCACTTGACCAGTCAATTTGGTGGCCTGTAGATTCCACGTGCTCAGCGAGAGCATTCGAGCCAACGTGCCGTTTTCTGACGTCATATTCGTGTTATTTGACTCTTTTCATGAAGTCACCGCTCTCACCGATGTATTGCTTGTCACAATCATGGCAGCCTATGGCGTAAACAACACCCGGGAAATTTCCGCTCGGTAACTTGTCTTTTACGTTGACTAGGGCGTTCCTTAGCTTCAGAGCTGGAACATGCGCTATTTCGACGTCGTACATGCACGACGTCGTACATGCCCGCATCATGCGCCGTGTGTCTCAAGAGAGTAGGATTGCCACATTCCCTGGTGATTGACAGGACAAAACCCCAATTTGATAATGAGGGTCGCAGTAAATTCTAGAATGATTTTAACCCGTCTCGGTATCCTTGAGGTGCTGCTATATCTTAAAGGGCATCGGTGAATATTTTGCATTGCGCTTGCATTGCAATGTGCCCACAACAGCCGGGATAGCCCTTTATCTCTGTGATAAGAGCCAACGGGCCGCCAAACATGGCCGTGCTTCAACCTTGTCACCAAGTTACATGTTGCAAACACTACTCTTTGCAAGTTACGTAGTACGTGATGCAACAATGTACTGTTTCTTTTAAGGCCTGTTTGCACTTGTTTTTCGGGGGGGGGGGGGGGGTGGTTCGGTCTATGGAGTGTTTTGCAAACTCGTATTGGAATTCCTTTCTGTGATATAACAGTGCATCCCTTTTTTCACATACCCTTTTTTCGTGGCTGCTCACAGAGAAAGTAAAAGGCAACATGCCTGATATCTCCAGATGTCACTTATTTTTTCCATAATTACTAACCGTAGTACATATCCACAAGTCATAAGAAAAAAATATGGAAACACGATGTCAATTTCTGCAGTGCCTTTCACAGTATATGACACAGTGCACATAACAATCACAAATTCGCGTTGGCCATGCTCACACAAACATGTAAACGAGGCCTACCTTTAGTGCCTAATTAGAAATCACGTACGATATTTTTGCACGTCCTATTTTTCTCTGGTGCAAAATGTATGTGGGGTATTTTGATGAGTTTTTGTGGGGTATTTTGATGAGTTCCGCGCTTGTGCGTGTGTCTCACTTGTCCCTGTTTATTTTGCGCAGTTTTTCGTAGTAATGGAGTACCAACTCGCCCAACACTCAGTCCTTTTGATGAGTTTTTATTGTGGTGTTAAAATTGAACTGTTTTTTTTTTTTCAGTGATGACACAACGGCAGATGTCCTTGAGCTCAATTAAAATAAATATTGCACCATTTTTAACAGTATTCACGCGACACTACAGCATCAGTCAGTTGATAACTTAAAATATCTATCTTATATGCCGCTAGACACTTCAGTGTGTGTTATTTGATGCGTTTAGCAAAGTTGTTTCCAAGAGTCAATTACCTCCTTCAATTGTGGTCATGTGATCCTGTTATTAAAAGTTTTCTTTCGAATACTCTTTCGAACAGGATCGGGGTACACTTCTACAGAGTGCTCACTCTCAGCCAAAGAAAAAAAAAAGAGTTCACGCACCTTCATTAAAGAGGGTTATACACGTGCAAGCCAGGAATCACAGAAAACAGTGAGACATGCTCATTTTCTTTCTTTTTCTTCTTAGAGTGCAGGCTATGCGTTCGGTAACAGGACGAAACACTAGTGAAATACGACGAGAATCATTACGAGCTCGGGGGCGCAGGGAAAGTATCATATAAGGAGACTGGGGGCCAAACGAAAAGAAAACCTCCAAAATGGTAAAGGCTCTGTTTAACCCAATAAGATGCACCCCCACGAGCGAAATCGGCTGATTGCATTGTCGTTAAGACTGTCGCAGGGGTGCTTAAATTCTCGCCCTCTCTTATGCGAACCTAGCTCCTAATGATTCCCCCATTTACCCTCTGCCTATTCTCCCATTTGGGCACACGGAACCAAGAAACGTCGGTTGCACAAATAAGGAGAGCGTTAGCGGTTGCGTCGAAAATGCGAGGCTTCTGCCATTAGTGCTGGCTGATCGCTACCAGCTCATCATGGGACGAGCGTCGCGACTCTTCACGTGTCCCCGCCACGTTCACAGAGATACATCTCGAGCAAAATGCCGATTGTTTGGTTACTTGCTCAGACCATGGATTTCAAACGTGGTTGACTCAAAGTATCACACACAGTTGCGCTTAAAAAGAAAAAAAAGATGCCCTAGTGAACGTCCTGATTTAGTAAACATATTACCGGTCTGTTTGTATTCGCTTCGCCAGGCCGTATAAGCCGTTTTGCTAGCATTACGCGCAAGTGATTGCTCACATATCATAAGGCTCGTGGGCTTAATAATTGAAGAAACGGTAACGTTTCCTCTCATGCATATTGAATTGTCTGTGCTATGATTTCTTTGGGCGTTATAAATATGAAGTTCGTCAGCACTCAAGAAGCACTTTCGCCGTGGTCGCAGCACAGGAACTTCTTAAAATAGACCAAAAGTCGAGCTTCGTGTTGTGTGTGAACGCAATGTTCACTCTTTTATTTGGCTTGGTGACTATTTATGATGTGAACGCTGCCTACGCGCCATGAGCAGTAATGATTCACTTGTTTACGTAAAAATGCGAGTCTGGGTGGGAGGGTGGAGGTGTCGTTGAGAGTGACCGAAACCATCAATCTATGACCTTAAACGAGAGTAACATTCGATATAAGCTTTTGTTATACCAGCGTCTACCTGTGGCGGCATTTGTACACTTTTATCAACTCATAAAAGTACGCTGGCATAAAAACATGGGGGTTATATGAATATTATATGAAGAGTACACTTGAACCGGCAGCGCCTATGACTAACAATTATCGCTGTTTCTATGATCTGATCAGAATCAAGATTAGAATCAGAAGGACGTTTTGTCGAGTTACAAAATATGACACATGAGTGAAGTTAGAGAAGGAGGGGCCAGAGCACAAAGCTGCAATGGGACCTCCTGTCAGTCATGGCAGGAAATAATTAACATTGATACTTGCTGGTATTTGCACCTTTTTTATTTAAATATTCGAAAGTGTGGGTTCAAAAGCAGTGCGTTATTGAAGTTAAATGTTCGCGGTTTTCAGGTAGTGGTGTTTTCGCATATATCTGTGCACACTAGCACGCTCTTTGTAGCCACGTCCTCTACAACATGGCTGCCAGATGGTTGCGAGAACGGCAATCGCATTTCATTGCGCTCTGTAGTGAGGAACTGCGGCAAAATTTCAATACATCAAGTTGTTTAACTTGCGCCTCAATTTCAGTGCACGAGCGTTTTCGCATTCTGCATCCATCGTCACGTGGCTGTTGCCGCCGCATCGAAATGGCGAAATCGAACACAGCAGCACGGGTACTCGGACATAACTTTAAAGAAATAAACATTTTGCGTACCGCCCGTTTCTCCCCCTCTAACAAGTTTATTAATATCTGAAGTGTGTTAAAAATATCCAAGCTTTGGTTAGCAGAAATACATTTCTTGATTAGAAAGTACAAAACGCTAATTCCTTTCAAAGTAGTCTCCTTGGCAATGCGCAGATCTCTCCCAGTGCTCTCGTCAATGTTGGAAATATTTCTGGAGCGCCTTTTTTTTTTTTAAAGGGTGATCAGCCAGCCCGTCGCATTCCGTATGATGTCTCGTCTTGACCTGAATTACTTTCCTTTCAGTGGAATTTCCTGCTTGGGAAACAGTCAAAAATCACGGGAAGTAGGGCAGAGTATAGGAAACCTGACAAATTACAGGAATGTTGTGTTTCGTGCAACGAGCCTGAATCAGATGTCCGTAATGAGTGGATGCGTTATCGTGATGTAGCTGCAAAGTTTTCACTGCCCCCTGATCAGGTTGTTTGCGCCGCACAGCACCAATAAAAATTGAATATACCGATCCAATTCTTACCGGTTATTTCTCTGGCAAGTTCTTGGGCTGTCAGTAGACAAAATTCTATGACGAAAACCCGCTTTTGTTCATTTTATTTGGCCCTGTGGAGTGTCTGCCTAAACACGGCTCTCTTCCCACTACTGTGTGGCCATCTTTTAAGTGGTTGTACCACTCCTCTATCTGATGAAGGAAATAAGTGTTAATTTCAAGGGCTCGTTTTCTTTGTTATACACAATATTAATGAGAACTAACAAACAATAATGCCAAGGAAAGTATAGGGGATGCTTTTAGTAATAAATGTAAAGTAATTGTGAAGAAAGAAAAGTGGACGAAAAGATAGCTTGCCGCGGGCAGGGACCGAACCTGCGACCTTCGAATAACGCGTCCGATGCTCTACCAACTGAGCTACCGCGGCGGCCATCCCCCCGTCCCCTTTATAGGGTATGTGTGTGCATTTAAACGTGGGAGAGTCAGTCAGCGCCGCCAGTAGCCATGACGGCGAGTGTGGAACACTCTTTTCCTGCCTTGTTGGCGTCACGTAGCACGTGAACTTATTACGAGCTGGCAGCTGACCAATAATCCCTCGCATACTACCTGAAAGCATCAAGTCTGCCAGAACGAGACCCTCGCTATACTGAGCTAGAACGAGACCCTCGCCAACTGAGCTACCGCGGCGGATGGCCGCCGCGGTAGCTCAGTAGCGGCGGATGGCCGCCGCGGTAGCATCCCCTATATTTTCCTTGGCATTATTGTTTGTTAGTTCTCATTAATATTGTGTATAACAAAGAAAACGAGCCCTTGAAATTAACACTTATTTCCTTCATTCATAGCGAGGGTCTCGTTCTGGCAGACTTGATGTTTTCAGGTGGTATGCGAGAGATTATTGGTCAGCTGCCAGCTCGTAATAAGTTCACGTGCTACGTGACGCCAACAGGCAGAAAAAGAGTGTTCCACACTCGCCGTCATGGCTACTGGCGGCGCTGACTGACGCTCCCACGTTTAAATGCACACATATACCCTATAAAGTGGACGGGGGGATGGCCGCCGCGGTAGCTCAGTTGGTAGAGCATCGGACGCGTTATTCGAAGGTCGCAGGTTCGGTCCCTGCCCGCGGCAAGCTATCTTTTCGTCCACTTTTCTTTCTTCACAATTACCTTACATTTATTACTAAAAGCATCCCCTATACTTTCCTTGGCATTATTGTCTGTTAGTCCTCTATCTGATAGTTACTCTTGGAATCGTCACCGGAAGTTTCTTGAAAATTGCCAATGGTTTCCGCTTGAGAATCGTCAAGTATTTTAGGAAATTTGATGCACTATCACAGCTTGCTGTTCCGTCATTTCACAACTTACTGGAATGAGTTTTCCATTACTGGAATCTTACAAGCGCTCATTAGACGTCCTTACTCGTTGGCCGAGGGCCAGCAACTGTATGAATGTACCCTCCGTATTTCAAACGTACCAAGCTTCTATCACTACATTGGTTTACGTCGGCAAAAGAAGGCTCGATGCATTTTGATCACATGTTGTATTATGTATATACAACGGAACTCTTTGTGCTATTGAGAAATGTCGATGTACCGTTGTTAGTGAGCGTCGGACTGGTGTGTGTCATCAGCGGCACGCTGGATATACCTGCGGACATTTCGTTGTTTGCAACAGGAAAGGTAATACCGAGGACGCGACAAGATAATGAAAAGTGTTATATTGTTCGCTTGTTTGCTAAGTGATTCACTCACTTGCGTATAGACAAGCGTACCTAAGTAAATATGAAATTGCCGCATTAATGGTGGCAGAAAGAAGAAACTTAACTGCGAGCTTGTAACGCCAGGATTGAATGAAAAAGAAAACAATTAATATATAGCGATGTCAGGACATGGATTAGATGTTCCCAAATCCGCTATTGTGGCCTTATTGGCTTCAGCGCAGTACATAAACCCTTCTCCTTTGGGATGGTATACGTCACGAACGAGGCAATAGCAACTTCTCGTGCACCTTGCTGTCTCAAACTCGTAAGCTCTTCTTACCCTTTCGCGTGCGCTGATTGTTACCTTTGCTGCTCCGTTGTGCACAGTATGTCTCTTGTTCAGATATCGGAAGCTTTTTGGTTTCATTTCCTTGTTTGGTGTTACTCCTAGTATGTCTTCTCGGAGATTCCTAAAGTTCTTTTTTTTGTCAATGACGGGTTTGTTTTGATTTGTTGTATAGATTTGTTGTATAACTCTATGTTATCCCAACTGTATAACTGTTAGACAACAGCACGTTATGAGTGAGTGAGTGAGTGAGTGAGTGAGTGAGTGAGTGAGTGAGTGAGTGAGTGAGTGAGTGAGTGAGTGAGTGAGTGAGTGAGTGAGTGAGTGAGTGAGTGAGTGAGTGAGTGAGTGAGTGAGTGAGTGAGTGAGTGAGTGAGTGAGTGAATAAACTTAAGAGAGCAAACCTTTGGGCAAGTTGGTGATCCATTAGTTGACTAACAGCCTTTTCTGCGCTGTTAGTCACATAATAAAGTGAATAAACGTTTATTTGGTCCAGCGAAACGCGATTAATTGCGCACCGAGCCTGATCACGGGCGTGCTGGAAGTGCGGACGGGGATGGCCAATGGCTAGGTAGAATAAATTTAAGAAATTCGGACGCTTCAAATGCAATCAGCTTGCGCAGGACAGGATATGTCGCAGATAATTGGGAGATGTCTTCTTTCAGCAGTAGACAAAAGACATGCTGATGACGATGACGATCTTTATGAAAATGGGGAAGAGTTGCTGCACCAGGTGCCGTTTTTGTTCTACATTGTGCAGGTCCATTCTCTTATTCACAAGTAGAATTGGAAGCAATCAGAAAACGCTATTAATTCTACCATTCCTCACAAGGTGTCCGAATCAGACTTGAATATAGAATATACGAAGACAGTTGTTCAAGATGCTAGCATAACATGGTGGCCGGAGCTGATAGCAAAAAAAAATGTGATCTTTAATGTAGCCCGCAGCCACATATAACAGACGTAACAATACAGGCACCAGTTTTTGCAGTCCTCACTGGAGCATCCCACTGCTCAAAATAATCAGCGCAAAAAGTTTACCATACTCACGTACAATAAAGGAAACGTCTTCCTGATTGTTATACTGACTTTTGATTGTTTCCACGCGATCAGCACAGTACTACTATAGATTTAGAAAAAAATTACACTCACTATACGCTAAGATTAGTTGCAGTCTTTGGTGCGCATTTTGTCCTACAATATTAATCAACTTCTATATTGCGTGCCTTTCCTTGCTTTAACGCCACGATCGCGGTATTTCTGTCTTACGAACAGCTTGCGTGCTATGACCGCGCGCCGCTTAGTGTGTCATTGGATCCTTCACAGGAAAGCGACGAGTACTGAGTGTTCAAGAAACGAAGTGCAATCCAGTCCAATGAACATTATTGTTGGCGAACAGAAGAACGCCCCAAAGAACGGAAACAAACACTTTTTGGGGTTATTCAGTTATTCCTGTATACTAGAAAATTGCTCGCTTTCTCAGTGCGAAGACATTGCTGATTTTTGTGTCAAGTATTTGCACGACAGTCTGAGGCGTAAAACTGGGTTTCACGTGCCTTTACTTATCCCGTAGTCCAAATGGCGAATACCGCAGCGACGCTGGTTACGCAAGTGAAATGGATCGTCTTTTTCAAGAGAGTTGGGAACACAGCCCAGTATTCGCACGATACCTGAATTTAGTCATTTTTGACGACTACTCATTCATGTCCGCGGCTACGATGTTGGTACACAGCAGAGCCCATTGCGGAGAGCCGGAGGAGACAGAGGGAAAACTTCGCCATTCGATTAACGAACTACGCGAGAGCAATTACGTACGCTGTAATTCCAGACGCGCGACTGGCGAGGAATTCGAAGCAGGACCGTAAGCTACACAATACCACTCTACTCCCCTCACTTTGTTACAACCTTAACGCTCCTGGAAACCAGACCACGGCGGTATGAGCTTTCGTGCACCAATCTATAATTGTGAGTCTGTGTTGAAAATCTTTCGCGTAAAGGTGGAAGAAGGGGAGGTGGACGTGAGGGGAGAGAAAAGCTGGGTTTAAAGATGACGAAGCTACGCTCTCACATCCACCAACACGGGGAAGTGGGAAATGCCCATTGGAGGGAGCGAGCGTATGTGCAAACGCAAAGCGAGTGCAACACTAATAAAAGACAAAATAAAAGCGCGTGATTCGCTGCGTCAGTACAGACGTGATTGCTCACCGCCTCAGCGGATGGCGCACGTCGCAGTTTCTCTCCGGCTCTGAAATGGCTAGGCCACGCGTTATTCGTACTGCCGAGGAGCAGGCAGCTAAAAGACATAACTAATAACTCAGAGAGAGTTTAATTAACACTTGGAGTTAATTCAGTGATAAACACAGGGGCCGCACATTGCAGCTTCACTGGTTAATCGTCTATACGGAGTGCTTGGGCGGTAATTTCTATAATTTATAGCGGTGATTGTACTACACGATAGAGACGACGGACAGGTGTACGTACCGGCGGACGTACGCAAAATTTTTTCGTTGAGTCAATATGCGAATGTTTGAGCATTCAAAAGCATTTCCATGAGGAGATGTAAAGCCGAAGTGGAAGATTGTGCTCATCAGGAATATTTATGCTTCGCAAAAATTTTTTGCGAAACTTGTACTTCGGTGGACATGGGATGCGGCTGTCTCTGTAGCCGTTCCAGCGGCTGGAGAGTGCTAGGACTAAGGTGAAAGAAGTTCTGCCGATGCAGCCCGAAAACAGCATTCTAAGAAAATCACTCGCGGGGACAGCTGAATAGAGCTCTTCCATACTAGAGTACAGAGCACTATTAATGGTTCACCTTTTTTTTTTTCTAAACACACCTCCTGCGCGTCATCGACACACCCACAGTCACCTGCAGATTGACGTGGCTTCAGTATATTCTAATGCGAGAGCTCTTTTTTGGCTCATTGTGCAACTTCGCTGACGTCACAATGCTGTGGCAAAAAGCGGGACATAAATTACGTTGTTTTCGAGAGCATGTACGCGCTAGTTCGAAAAGCAAGCGTTCGGAAAAAGAGGGTTCAAATAAGGAATGTTAGTAATCGATTGTGTAGATGGCGCGCAAGCCCCCAGCAACGCATAAGTCATAGCAAGCGGCTGCGGAGCGAGCCCGGCGATATGCAGCAATACTAAAAATGCGTTCCGGCCTACGGATGATCGAACATTTTTTTATTGGATAAAAGGGACCCTGAAGTGGTTTTTTGAAGTTTTGTGAGCGTTTAGGCAAGGGCATCCCTAAATAATTCGCACCAGAAATTAAGCGACGCACCGTGCACCAAGGCCACTGCGTACAATTATATCTGTACTCTCCTCGCCTTGCACCCTCAACTCACAGACACGTTAGAATCGCCGGCGATCGCAGCGCTCTCATGAGCGCACTCGACAGTTTGAGCTTCGCCCACTCATGGCGTCTGATATTGCGCGCAGACAGGTTGCGCGCAATCTCGGAGGCCCAGTGTGCCCGGCAGCATGCCGTCTGGCCACAAAGACGAAGCTCGCGGAGTGGTTCATATCTGCTTCGACAGGTGCCGCCACACTACCAGCCGATCTTATTTTATTCTCCTGTACGGCGACAACCTGCAAAAGCATGCGGACAAACAAAAAAAATTTGAGAACGATCACCGATAAGCGTAAACTCGGGTAGTGTGGCTGTGTCTGCAGGGGTGAAGTTACAGCCGCAGACTCGTGGATCGTGGCGTTGAACGGAGAGCGAGAGCGCGACGCTCGTTGCAGCGACGAGCTGAAGGGATTCCGCTCGCCAGATGCCTCACAAACATTGCGCGATGTCGCAGCTACAAGTGACCAATTGCTGGATATGTGATAGACAACCCGGCTAGGGCAATTCATTTTGTCCAAGAAAAGAAACCTCGAGATGAACGCTGTCGCTCAGCTCACGTCAACACGGAGTACGTTGTAACACAGGCAGACGACGCTCTTTGCCCACAGGAGGTTCAGTGACGTAGACTGGACATATCCAATCAGACCAGCCACCTGCGTGACGTCGCGCTTCCAAAACGACGTGCACTGGAAGTGGGCGGGATCACAGCTGAGCCGCTGTGATCGGTCACGATTCGCAGCTTTAGAGCCTTGTAATAAATGACACAGTTTACGCACATAGCTTAAATTAGTGTGTAAATGATCCTTAAGACTTGCTGTACCGGCCCAATGTGTTCGTACAAAATCGTCAAAACCGTTTCAGGGTCCCTTTAAAAAGTAACGACTCACCAGCTTAGCCAATAATCTCATACATTCGGAGACCAGTATCCACCTTGTCCGGTTGTTCGTCACTGATTATCATACTTCTCCGCAAGGGTAGCACATATATTCTGTTCACAAGCAGTTTTCACGAAACTGGCTCACGAAATGAAAATATACAGAATGCTTAGTGGTACTTCAATGCAGACGACTAGGTAACCGCTTGTGATGAGCAGCTCTGTGGAGCTATGCAACTAGTGAGGTGTTAGTTCGTGTACTGTGGGTAGATTTTAGGCAGAAATGTCTGCGTGGAAACGTTCTATTACATAATAAAGTGGCTTACTGGGCTAGTTGGTTGTGCATACCTAAGGTTAACAGCGCGAAAATGGGACACGGTGGACAAGAAAAAGACGGGACGGGTGTCCCGTCTTTTTCCTGTCCACCGTGTTTCATTTTCGCGCTGTTAACCTTAACTATGCACAACCAACTAGCCCAGTAAGCCACGAGCTTCGGCTTTTAACCTTAAGTTCTATTACAAATTGAACTCTTGCAAGCGAACTACCCATTGTCATGTTATTCTCTTTGTTTATTTCATTTCGCTGCACGTTTTTGTTTACTTTTTCACTTTTGTTTCTGGGTAACCTTTTTTAACAGCAAAGCTGTTTAAGCTCGTTGTAATTCGTCTGTCGAAAACAAAGGTGATCATCATCACGAATCGACACGCACTTTGCACTCCTCCGCTTCATCTTCGTCCTCTTCTGCTTCGCTCCCAGAACACATGCGCCCATTTCTTTGGCGTGGCCTGTAATAACTCTGATGTGTGAGAGAACGAGTACAGACAGAGATAAGGAAAGAAATTCGCGGCGAAAAGCAATTCCTCACGATGCGATATTTGAATCCGCGCACCCTCGAGCCGAAGGCCATCGTCCTAACCACTCGGCTGTCTAGACACGCTAACGGAGCAAATTATAGCCTTTTACAGCGTAGTGTACCATGTATAGTGTACCAAGGGGTGAGAAAGGTAAGTGAATTTGAGGAGATATATGATGGAAAGAAGGAGGGAAAGGAGGCGGGGAGAGAGTAAAGCATACAAACGCTACTAAGTAAAGTAAAGCCTAGAAAGAATGGGAAAGACAGAAAGACATAGAATCAAAGCAAGACAGAGAAAGAAATACAGTGAGAGATAGAGAGGGAATGGGGTAAAAACAAGGAGGAAGCAAGCAAGAAATAGAAAGAGAGAAAAAGAAAGGGATGAAAGAGGAAGAAATATACAAATAGCAAGAAAGTGAAAGGAATAGAGCGACAGAGAAATAAATAAGGGGAAATAGACAAAGAAAAAACACACAGAAAAAGCAGAGAGAAGATAGAAATACAAGATTTGCGAAACAGCAAAACAGCAAAAAACGCCAGGCCTGCGCTGAAATCGCAGCACAGTCACAGCGAAAGCTGGAAGAGCGCCGTTTCTAGAACCCGTTGTAAGCTCTCTTGGGGCTACATTACAATAGAAGTACACTAGAATGGTACCCACTACGCCATAAATCACAATTTTTGTGAAGTTGCGAAGCACCTACTGAGACATTATTCGTCATTCTGCGGAGAAGCGAGGCACCAGCTACACGTCTGTAAGGCATTATGTGCACTTTGTTGACGCGACGACTGATGACGATGAAGAATTATGGCTCGGGCCGTTTAAAGCTTCCAACCCATTACCAGTTATGCAATTTGCATTGGGTGACGCCCGGTCGCTATTTCCCTCTCCCGTCATGCTGTATAACATACGTTGACGTGGGAGAGAGACGGGGGGGGGGGGGCGAAGACCTTTACTGAGACCCCGAGAAAATGGATCATGCACTTATGGGCTTCCTTGGCAACCAATACAAGTGCACTTGCGAGGAACCCACTACGCTCTAAATCTTGTAATTTTACTGAGAGCCCGAGGAAATGGATCATGCGCTTATGGGCTTCCTTGGCAACCAATACAAGTGCACTTGCGAGAAACCCACTACGCTATAAATCATTGTAGTTTTTGAGAAGTAGGGCAGCAGGCACTGTGCCATTTTTCGTCATTCTACGGAGAGCCGTGGTACCTGCTAAACACATGTAAGGCATTATGCGCACTTTGTTGATGCTGTGCCTGATGACGACGAAGAATTATGGCAGAGCCCTTTGTAATGGGTTGGAAGCATTCAACAACCTACTCGTTGCGCAATTCGCATTGTGTGACGCCTGGTTACAGAATTCGCGTTGTGCGACGCTTGGTGCTTATTTTACTCTTCTACCACGCTATATTGCATATGCTAATGTGGTTCCTTCCCGATATGAACCCTGTATAGAACCTTTTGCAAAGCAGTTTCAAGCACCGGCATGGCTCAGAGGTTGAATACTGGGCTCCCACGCAGAGGGCCCAGGTTCGAACCTCGTTCCATCCTGGAATTTTTTTCTTATTAGTTTTTTCTTCTTATTTCGAGCGATACTGGTTACGGACACCGGCGGCGGCGGCGGCGGCGGACAACTACGGCGCCAAAAACGGCCGGTGAAATGATCTCATAACAGCTTTCGCTGTAAAACCAGAAATACATCAATGCCTATCAGCTCCACTGTCTATTTAGCATTGCGCCTCCATTGCAAGCTACTCTCATTTGTTTAGATGCGAAGCATCTTATGGCGGAGTTCAAACGGGTGGTTGTGGTGGTGGTGGTGTGTGGCGCGACCACCCTTACTGCGCATGCGCAGATCCTCTCTGCACACCTCCTTTCCACTCCCCCTCTCCCCCTCTTTTCCTCTCCACTCCCCCGCTGAAACGTGGGCACGTCATGCCGAAACGCTGCTTCGCATCGCCTCACGGACTCCGTTAGCGGGAGATGGTGTAATTTTTCTTTTTTTGCGCTGCAGAACTTACAGAAATCGAGTAGCCGATTTCTATAAGCATTCTTAAATGCTATGTACCAACTAGGGCCAACAAAAGTTTTACCGAGTTGCCAAGGTTGTATAAATCCTTCTCCAAAGCAAGCTAATTTGAACAGAACAGAACGCTACTTGTGACCAAACGAAAAGAAAAGACAAAACAAAATTATCGAAAGGAAAAAAAGCAATGTTCGGGTAGCCGTGGACGCGTTTTAAAGCCATATTTGCTTTTTTTGTGAACAAGGCCCTCGCAGCGGGGTTGCAGCGTCATTTTTGTTTTAACACACTGTTTTAACACATTTTTGTTTTAACACGCAAATTGGAGGAAGAAGAACCGACTGGAGTTGTGTCAGGATAAAGGCTTTCAGAGCATTCGTGAGTAGCGGATTAGCGCGACACCTTAAACCATTCGATGGGGTCTCCCCAAAACACGATCAACTCTTCACCACAGCTACAGTTACCTTTCAGCTGTACAGCGGTTGCAGATATTTTGACTCACAAATGAATTATACTACCGCACCGTTCAGAAACGCATAAATAGGAAGCTTACTCAATAATTGCTAACAGCTTTAGTGCATAGCCTTCGATGTCACATGTGTTGCGTAATGTACTGCAGGAATAGGGCCTTACGAAATGCAAAGTATTTTTTACGAAATGGCAATGACTAAATTTTCGGACTCAGGGTGTTTTAAAAATTTTTCGGTTGATTTATTGAAGCAGTAACGGCACAGAATTCACGTTATTGCTCTCCATGGGAATAGAACATGAAAAGCAAGAAATATTGAACGGCGAGTTGGGAAACGTTGATGTTGACGATAAATCACAAAAAGGGAAAACTTTTTCGTTTCTCCCGTAGCCTGGCAACAGGCGTAGAAAGGCTGTTAGCTATAAATGTAGCGGCCCTACCCCGTAATTCGAGGTCTGATATTAATATGAAACGCCTATCGGCGAAGTAGTATGCTTTTAAGAAAAAATAAAAGAGCTCACGTACCTTAGGTCGTAATGACCAAGGCCATTAGGCGACTGAAGTCGAGGCTTTTGCAATTTGTCCACTTGGCTTGCTCAATTCTTTTCTTTAATTCTGTGGCGCAGAATAGTAAAAATGTTCGTAATGATGATGCCGAATATAAAACCGAAGCCATATTATGGCACCATTAAATTATTTTATGCCCATTCGTCGGCATTTGTAAATGCCGTTTAGTCGGAAAAGATAAGAAATAATAGTGCGCCACATCGAAAAATTATTTATTTCATAGCTCAGTTTTTTCAAGCACAATTTCTTCTATTAGGTTCTTCCCACAACGTGCGCACAACCTCTGCAAATTCGAAATAGTTGCTTAGCGTCTGTGGTGTTGTAGTACTATGCCCGAGGATGCGGGCTTGATCCCAGCCGCGACGGCCATTTCGATTAGGGTGAAATGCTGAAACACCCGCGCACTTAGCTTTAGGTGCATATTAAAGACCATCAGCTAGTCAAATTTATTCAGTAGCCTCCTATAATCGTACCATGTTTCCGATTGTAATAGCCCGGAAACTACCTTCGCAGCCATTGCCATACTTAACTGGTTGACCAGCTCCCCGGCTCATTGGAGATCGCAAGGACACGCCCAACTGTGCGTATTTAGCAATTGGAAATAAAGATGTTCTATGCTTCGCAGATAAACTTCAGGTCGATTATTTGTATTGACCACTCGTACATGGAGTTGTTTGTTGGATCGTTTTTAGATTTATTCTTGGAGCATTCCGCCCATGCGGTGGCCCTTTTGCGCGCGTATGACATAATAAAATTTTCCTATTTACGAGCAGCGTTGTTGAATACAGAGCAACCAAGGTGCTGACCACCATGTTTATCAGTGGCAGGTGCTTTGTTGCGCAGGTGCACTTTTGGGAATTGCCTACCAGACAAAACTTGCGTTCGGTGCTGGCTTCCGGCGCCGAAAGCTAGCACCAAACTCACGTTTCAAATGTTTTACACGATTACCTTCGAGTTAATATTCAGACGGGCTAAAACTACGTTACCCAATTGGGCACAGTGCGACAAAAAAGGTAGGGCAATAAGTTACCATAATTTCGAAACGACTGGACTGGCTCAATGCGACTTCAGACAGCGACTCTTGGTGCAAGTTGTATGTTTGCTTCCTGGGTAATCCAAAAACAAAGGACATGCGTTGAGTTTTGGGCTCTATTAGTTCTATCGCGCGGCCTGCTTTAGTTGTAACACTCGTTTGACGCTCTGTTTTCTTCGGACGGAGTTTCCTCTGCTATTTAACAAATGTAGAAATGGTATGAGAATACCACGAACGAAAACCTACTGATAATAATAAATGCACTCATCAATTCAAATCTTGCGATTTTATTCTCAGTGTAATGATGACTTTATGACAAAAGTAGTTGGCTGGCGCATTTTGCACTCATATTTTCTTGCTCCATTTGATCCATGAGTGGTCATGATAGAATTGACCGATCATAATTATAGACACTGTTTGTCCAACAACATGACCTCTTTTTTCATTAAAGACACGAGAAGTCCTTGAGCAGGGGGTTTCACTGCATTGAACAAGACGTCTTCTCGAAACGCCGCTGTAGCGAGACCCACCTGTTTAAGGATTTTTAACCGCTTAAAGCCTGCATCGTATCTTGATCTTCTGCTTTTTTGTCATCAAATTAGATATTATGAACCTTTCTTTAACTACAGGTGCCCTTTATAAACCCTTCAGGATTTAGCCAAAAATGGAACTTTTGGGGCACAATTTCGTTACGCGATGAGGAGAGATAATAATTTTTCCAAGCAATATCTTCCCTCCAGTGACAAAAAAAATATGCTGTAAGATTTGAACACCGTACAAAGTCTTATAGGTTTTCAAACGATTGATACATGTCATAAATCCTCGCGGTCGTTCGCTTGTGGTACACAAATGCCAGGCAGAGACATCAAAATGCGCAAATTGTCGAAGGAATGAACTTATTTCTCAAAGATAAGCTCTACTTCTAATAATTTATTGGGGCCTCTAATAAGGAAAAGCAATCCAAGTAGCAAATCAGACGCGTATTATTCGCGACACCATACCCCGGCTAGTAAGTGATCAAACAGTTTCTAATTATCTAACGCATTTTCATCAGCTCGTGGCATATCACACTTCGGAAGCTTTCCTAACTGTCCCGAACTGCGCGCATTTCCTAATTAATCAACATTGAGGCGTTACCCTAGTAAAAAATATTGATGTAAATAGATACAGAGACACGACGTTCTGAGGGATTTCACTTCGGAGCGCCTATAGATGAAAGACTCGCTGGTGCTTAAGGGCGTGGATGCGACAGCCTTATTAAGTTACCCGGATGATCAATGAAGAAAGTGGGCAACGGCCTTGATACACGCCCCTGCCACCGGCGCCGTTCCCAACCCCTTGAGTCGTGTCGGTAAACAAAGTGTCGCGTGGATCCGCTTTCACTTCGTGTCGCACGTGTTTGCCTTGTTTTACTTCGCAGCTTGTTCACTGGAAGCTGAATATCAAGTCCCATGTGCATTTTGAGTCGCCGCACCACTAAACACCGAAGATGACAAGATGACTGAAGAAGCCGTCGACTTTAATTGAGGTGACGAGGTTGTCAATGACCTTCCGCCAAAACCCATTAACGCAAGAGACTTGTAACCACAAAAGCGTAATGTTAGATACTCTCAATAGTATGATATAGTGATCATGTTCACGAACGACCCGTAGGGTTTGCAACTCCACGTCGAAATTTTAGGGGTCGGAGGCGGTAAAGAGAGGCCCTTGTCATGTAGAGTAGTTATACTGAGATAAACGAGTAATATTTATGCGGAAGTAAAAACGGAAGCCTTTCATTACTAATGTGATGTAATACTTGAGAATTTGCAGGGCCATGACGAAATCATCGTTTGTCTTAAAAGTAAATACGATTTTGATCAACGGCATTACTTGCCAGGCTTCCGTTTTCAAATACAGATCCTGATCAGTCGAGTATATGCATTTACATCGTGCACTATACCTCTCTTCCTCAATTGCAGAGAAATGCCGGTACATGGTTTTAGCATTTTTTGCTATAATGTCAACTCTGTGTCGCATAGGGGATCACAAATGCGGCAGTAACACCGTAACGTCGGATATTGAAAAAAAAATTGACGGGGCACACTTCAATTCGTAAATTTGTCAGTCCGTATGGCAAAAAAGTTCTGCGCAATCCCGCTAGGCGGAGAAATGACCAGGAAAGTTAAAATATGCATCTATCCATTTGTAGCACAAAGAAGGAAATTCATTAGGAATCCCTCGGAAAGTGAAGCTTCTTAGCAGATGAAAAATCCGTTTCCATCCAGGGTTCTAACGTGACACCATCGCTTATCCGGGCCCATCACTTCTCATGATTGAGCTAACTAGGGGGCTAGAAAATGGCAGCGCGAAGGGGAATTCTTTGTCAACTAGGAATTTTTTTTCTCTCTAACAGTACCTAATACATTGCCTTGTAGCTTTGTGCAATGGACGACGGTAACACATTCACCCTATATACGTCCATGTGCTTCGAGCAGTCGATTAATTGAAAGCATTCCGTTTGAAGTAGCTGCGGGAAGTGATTCGTTGACTACACCGGGTTGAGCGCTAAGTACTCAGCCTCTATATCCGCTCCTATAAACTTCTAACTAGTCCAATTTGGCCCAGACACCGTATACTCACCTTAGGTGACAAGCAAAATTCTCTTGTTTCTTTTTTATTGGAACGCAACAGCCTGGTAGCTCGGACCTGTCAGACCCACCTTCATCGACGCGAAGACGCACTGGTAAAAATTTCGTATGGGTAGCGGAGTTTTCGCATTACAATATTTACAAGAATAACATAGATACATTGTGAAATATTATGAAATGTATAAGCAGTCTAAAGGGTAGGTAGTTTATGTAAAGGTATCTTGATTACGTCTGCAGTGGTGTTATATATATATATCTATATAAATATATATCTATATATATATGCAATCTGCCTTTTGGTTTTTCGGCTGTAGAGCTGCGCAGGCGAACAAAAGAGCTTCCGAATAAAGACTGTTTATCATTTTGCCGTTCTGCCTTTTTTATGGAAGTTATTTCCTTTCCGTGCTATTCCTAATCCCTATGAAACCTATTTCACTTGCATTAACGCTGATTCATTATCTTTTTTTCATTCTTCAATAAATGATTTCTTATGGACATCATGAGTCAAATGTACCTAGAGTTTCCTTTTGAACACGCCAGGTGCTTGGTACGCTTAGCGTACATCGTAAAACTCGACCCCTCATGCAAAAACTGGGCGTATGAAACTGCGTGGCAGCCCACGGAGTGAATTTGAAGTGCTTCTACTGCAAGAACTGAAAGGATAAATTTTTTTCACGTTGTCTCGTGTTGCCTAACGCATTGACTCGTTTTGCCCCGCAGGTTGGGGCAAAATGAGACATATGGTGCATTTTTTGTTTATTTTAACACGAAAGTGTTTTATGCCGGGGTCTACCAAGATTCCAGTGACGTATTTTCGTCACGGAAATGACGTCGAAAAAATTTACACATCAGATGGCAAAGAAAAATCACAGCATATCCACGGAGTGAATGATGATGAATGGGCGAAGCTGCGGAGGTTCATCGGTAAATCGTGAATCTTCCGTGAATTCTGCCCAGTACATCATCCCCGACGTGAGATCGGGCGCGTTTATACTAAAGGTTCGATGAGAGTTATGACGACTTGCAGCTCACTTTAATTTTACATGTACGCTGTGAATTTTCATTGTTTAGAAAACCATTGCTTTAGAAAACATCTGGCGTCTTTCGTTAAGCAGCTGGCGTCTTTCGTTGGTTTATTTCATCAATCAACAGCGTTTTGAACAAAATTTTCATTGTTTAATCACGCACAGCAGAAATCTCACCAGGCACTACCTTGGAGGTAAACAATGGCTGCTAATGGGAATGAGAGACAGAAGAAGTCGGCTTTTAGCTAACACTTACACTTCTACTTCTAACGTTTCCTACTGGAACATGCCAATGGCTGCTAATGGGGAATGACAGACCGAAGAATTCGGCTTTTAGTTAACGCGCACGCTGCGAATTTTTTATTGTTCAACAACGCACAGGAGAAATCTCCCACCGGCACCACCTTGGAGGTCAAGATCTGGTACTAGCGTTAAGACTGGTTACGCACTACGAGGGACGAATGGGTGCCGCTTTAAGGAGCTTCGCCCCTAAAAAGTTCCGTCAACGGGCATCGAACCCACGACCGCTCTGTCCACAACAACAGTTGCTGGGCACGCTAACCACTGCGCCACGGTCACAGACTCTAGCGGCTTTACAAACGCGCCTTTTATATCTACCACTCTCCCGGTCGGCGGGGTGGTGTTGCCCACTGGGAGCGCTGAAGAAAGTAATTCGTCATTACTGTACACTCCGCGATTAGCACCTGCAGCGCGTTACACGTCCGTTCCATTCGGCGCGTTTTCAACAGAAGTTAAATTTTTTCAATGCCTTAACACACTGCGAGGTGGTGACCTGTGCCCAAGCGTTGTAAAAGCGTCGGCCTAGCTCATAGCATCACGCTAATCCAAACAAAAAAAAGCTCTGCGACGCGCGCCTGCGTCACCTGGCTGTAACACCGCGTTCCCCGCTCACGCGCTTGCCCCGAGAAAAATCGCGGCTGGGCTACCGGGGCGGCACGACGCGCTTTGTGTTTGCCTCTAGTCCGGCCGTGCTATTCAATCACATTTTAACATGCCGCGGAATGGCGACCAAGTTCCGCGTCCAATATGCGACGCTCTCCTGGTTATCACACCTCGTTCTCTGATTACGTTTTCACCGTTAACTACTACAGCTACCACAAAGGTCTGTTTAATTTGTCAACATGGATGTTAGTCGTCGGGCTGGAGATCTACCATCAATCATCAAAGTGGGTGCATACAGGTTAAACGGTGCCACAGCTGCCAGACATCAATATACATTGGGCAAACTCTCTTATATCAATGTATAGTAAACATTCAGTTACTTCTGTAAGGGCACGCTTTACTTTCGTGTTAATCCGATTCCTAGGACGTAGGAATCAACCGTGTTTTTTAGGGGCGAAGCTCCTTAAGGCGGCACCCGTTCGTCCCTCGTAGTCGTCGTCATCGTAGTAGTCCGTAACAAGTCTTACGCTTTGACCTCCAAGGTGGTGCCGGTGGGAGATTTCTCCTGTGCGTTGTTGAACAATAAAAAATTCGCAGCGTGCGCGTTAACTAAAAGCCGAATTCTTCTGTCTCTCATACCCCATTAGCAGCCATTGGCATGTTCCAGTAGGAAACGTTAGTAGAAGTAGAAGTGTAAGTGTTAGCTAAAAGCCGACTTCTTCTGTCTCTCATTCCCATTAGCAGCCATTGTTTACCTCCAAGGTAGTGCCTGGTGAGATTTCTCCTGTGCGTGATTAAACAATAAAAATTTTGTTCAAAACGCCGTTGATTGATGAAATAAACCAACGAAAGACGCCAGATGTTTTGTAAAAGCAGAACGAAAGAACGCCAGATGTTTTTATTAAAGTGTAGTAGTAGTAGTTGTATGTAGCCACCTGGCCCGATCGTCAACGGGCGAGGTGGACCGGCAACGGCGCGAGGACCCTGCCGTACGAGAGTTAAATCACACTAAAAGACATACTTTGCGGGCGATACACTCTAGTGAGCTTTCAACTTTTCGTCTTAATGTACATGATAGAGAAATTATTTCTACGAAAAACGCAAGGCACACCTTGAGCAATATATTTGGTTTTGGGACGCTAAATGGAACCATGAGGCGATGCGAAGCCGGAGCACTTGCACGATCGCGTTCCGTTGGCTTTCGTTGGGCATGCTACCGACCTCGCGTCGTGGAACGCGCGTCCTGTCTTCCCTCTAGCCTTGCCTTTAATTCCCTCTAGCCTTGCCTTTAATAATGCGGTCGCTCTTGGCGCTCTTTCGCTCGGGAGCGGACTTCTTCCTTGCATTTCACCGATCACAAGTGATAATGAAGGGTCCACGTAAACCAACAGTACAATAAAAGTTTGATGTTTAATATATACACGATGTTTCACACTCTTTATATTATGTACTGGGCGCATTTCACGGAAGAGTTTCACGGTTTACAGATGATTCCCTCCGTAGCTTCGCCCCACTCATCATGATTCACCCCGTGGATATGCTGTGATTTTTTTAAATAATATTTTGAACCATCACAGCATGGCCATATTTATGTAGCACATACCTTGTACCCAAAAGAAAGTTCCTGTGTTGACATTTTATGGCAAAGGGTGAAATAAAAAAAAGATATTCACTATTTTCAAATTTTGTTGCGTTTTGCCCCGCCTTACCGTAATCTGTTTGACGTCTTTCGATGTTAATGGAGCAATGATTATCATGAAATGCTTGGTTTATTGGAAGATTTTAATGTGCGTTTTTTTTCAGTATTACGCAGGTGGCGTGCTGTTTGCACCGGGGGATCCCCATAGGAGGTTCAACACAAACCTTCCTGTGTGGAAAAAAAAGAAGCATTTTCATCATTTGCGCGGAGAAATACCAGCAATAGCGTTCCCATACCGAACAGTTTATGAAATGGGATACGACCTCGATTCGCCACAGATCTCTCATACAGCGTACGGAGGGCACTTACACGAGTGCGAGGGATAATTTCCGTCGAAAATAAAACCGCGAAATTAAACTAAACTACTTCAAAACGTTCGTTTTTCAATCCGCTAACATACCTAACTTTCATTATTCTGATATTATTGACTCTTGAAGGTCTACCCTCGTCATTTTCTTGCCGCATGCGCTTGGCGTTTCATGCATGATCCTAATTGGAGTTTGAGCCCGTGTGTTCCCTTCTTCATTTCAGGGCAGCCGTAGTGAGTAGTCCGGTTTGCCCAATTTGTGCTGAACGTACCTGCATACGAACGGACACACGGACAGGCGGACAAAATCCCCTAGCCGTACACAGCTTCGCTGCAAAAATGTCCATGCTGAGATCTCCCAAAGGCATTAAGTGACCGGTCTTTTCCTGTCCCTGAAAACACGGGCCTCCTACTTACGCTTCCGTCTACCAACGCCAGTTTAACAAAACAAAAAAAGATACAGAAATACTTGTGCTACATCGAGGGACCAACTTTACGACGTTGTAAATCTTGGACCGATACACGTGAGCGCACTGATGCTCTATAGAGGCAGGCATCATGGTGTCGGTGGGCCGCTGCTGCAGTAAACACCCAGCGCAGTACACCACGATGCCTCCCTCCATAAAAGACAACTTCATTCACTAGACTTCAAGTTTGGAGCAGAATAGAGCGTAATCTATAAGGACGAAGAATTGGAGATGTGACATAACGCTGTACCCGAGAATCTACATTGCAAACCGTAACGCGATGGCAGGAGTTGGCTTAACGCCGCATTGTGTTTAAGGCAGGTGGGGATTTCTTCTCTTAGAACCGGATCCACTACGCTAGAGAGTAAGGTTCTTTATTATTAGTATGCGAAAGTGAAGAAAAATGTGCTTGCAGTACATTATAGAACACGAGAGGTCAATGTCGAAACATTTAATTCGAAGCCCACACAGTAACCTGGGCTGCAAAAGGTTAGCTGAGAAGGTTTTATGACATTTATTCTTCTAGTATGCAGTGTTTCTTCGTAAACGCACATCGCACATTAATAACCACATCACAACCCAAGGTGCGGCATTTGAATACATTACTATATTACGCTTAAAACCACGAAACAAGTATTGCCTACGTTCTGAAGAAATGTAGGCAATAACTGAAAATATGGTACTTTTCACACTCGAAGCAGTGTACGAGCTATTTATTACCTCGGCTGATGAACTGCTGTACTATACCACCTAGTTTTTAAGCATTGAATGCTTAAAGGATTTCAGCGCCTACCACAAGTATTACGAAATGATGATTGACAGCGTACCATTGTCTTTTAAAACGAAGTGTTTGATCACCACGCTTTACTAGTACTAATATATTAGGCATTAAATTAGATGTTAAGAAATGCCACGCCGAACCTCCTTTGGTAGTTGTCTTATACAGATGGTCGACTAATCTTTCTAATTTATTAAGGATTAATAGATCACAACTTAAGCCATTAATATATGAATCTCTATCGATGAGTATTCTTTTGTGAATTAATCGATTAGTGAACATTTTTTAGGCGAGCGCATTAATAAAGGCTAAAATATTTCATAATTGCATACAGTTTACACAGTTCCACCTTTCAAACAAAGAAATAGAGTGCCAGCTTCTAAGGTGGAACTGTACGAACTTTACAAGAGTATAAACTGTTTGAGCCTTTTGAATAAGGCCATCTGGCTCTATTTATTAGTTTCTATGGTGAAATTAAGAGGAAACACACGACTTCATAGCGGTTTTTTGTAAATCAAACTTAATTATTTATTTACTGGATATATTTGGTGCTGATCAATAATCAATTGATAAACAACATCTGGCGTAAAGCCAGATGATGGATGTTAATTTTGAAAGCTGAAGATAACTGTGTGACAAAGCCTTCCCTTGCGCTAAATAAGGCAGAAATAAGGCACCTGGATGCGCACATCTGAGGTCTTTAGTTTAGTTCCTGGTGAACATGGGGTTTTGCGCTTCCTATATATTTTCGTTCTTTCTAGTAAAAGCTCATTTGTTAGTATGCGCTTGTGCTGTAGCCTTCTCCGTCTCGTCCTACGTTTTTTCGCGCTATTTTGATTCATGGTGAATTACCAACTCGCCCAATAGTCTATTATTCTAAGTTATAGAAATGGGAACTAACAGACAATAGCGCCAACGAAAGTATAGGGGTTGTTATCTGTAGTATTTAGAATATAAATGCAAAGAATGTAAAGTGGACGAAAAGATAACTTGCCGCCGGCAGGGACTGAACCTGCGACCTTCGATTAACGCGTCCGATGCTCTGCCACTGAGCTACGGCGGCGGTCGTGCCGCCATGGCTGCGAGCTGGCGCTCACTAACACTGCTAGGTTTAAATCACATATATACCCCACAAAGTGGACGGGAAGATGACCGCCGCGTAGCACAGTGGTAGAGCATCGGACGCGTTAATCGAAGGTCGCAGGTTCGGTCCCTGCCGGCGGCAAGTTATCTTTTCGTCCACTTTACATTCTTCACATTTATATTCTAAATACTACAGATAACACCCCCTATACTTTCCTTGGCGGTATTGTCTGTTAGTTCCCATTAATATTGTGTCTAACAGATAAAAACGATCCCTTAAGAGTCATCCCCTTTCCTTTGAGTTATAAAAAGTGCATTAACACACTTTACTAATGGTAAAGCAGGAAACAAGCTAGAAGGCTTGCGCAAAAAAGGAAATAGCTTATTCTTTAGGCCAATGATATGAGTTGTCGCAGAAATTGATGAATTATTTAGGCAAAGTCTGACAGTGATACTTGAAAATATATTGTTGCGCAAGATAATAGTATGGAAGAAGTGGCAGCTGGGGTTTTGTAGGGCCTCATAATAAGTCAACTGTTGTGAGGTAGGTTGTATTTCATAATGTTTTCTTCCCGAAGGCTCAATGCCTCATTCATGAACATGGCGGCACTTGAAACCGGGACGGTCTACTGCTCTCCCGTACTTTCCCACAACAGAGTACATGTTGCATTATAAATCGTTCGTTCAGCTTTTGCATACAATTGCATACAGCTCTATCAATGTAAAAAAAGTTCTATATCCTTTCCATTTTATTCTAAACACATATTCAACAAATTAACTACTAAAAGCCGCATACAGTTCCACCACTGTTACGCACAAGGTACTCGAAAGTATTTCAATTTTTTCCAAGCGTGAACGTAGGTCGCATTCCTTGCGGCAGGCTCCCTTAAAGGTGTACTATTGGCGAGTATACTTTCCAGTAGTAGACATATAAGGGAGCACGGCGCGGCGTCGTAGGGAAGGAAGTGGATCTAAAGGAGGGTCAGAGCCACGAGAGCGCGTAGGGCTGCGGCCTTTTGATGCGTGACGGGGGTTATGTAGCGTGGTAGTGGAGTACCCAATAGACTTAGGGAAATAGAATGTTGTTGGGCGAGCTGCTTAAACTGACAAAGGAGTTCAGCGCGAAATTAAGGTGAGACAAGTCGCAGGATAACACAGGACACGTGGATCTTTGGTCTTCAAGATGGAAGACATTTGTTTAAAAAAACGCCAGGCCTGCGCTAAAACCGCAGCACAGTCACAGCGAAAGCTGGAAGAGCGGCGTTTCTAGAGCCCGTTAAGTTCTCTTGGGGCTACAATACAAGTACACTAGAAAGGTACCCACTACGCCATAAATCACAATTTTTGTGAAGTTCGGAAGCACCTACTAAGCCATTATTCGTCATTCTGCGGAGAAGCGAGGCACCACCTACACGTCTGTAAGGCATTATGTGCACTTTGTTCACGCGACGACTGATGACGATGAAGAATTATGGCTCAGCCCTTTGTAATGGGTTGGAATCTTTAAACGGCCCACCAGTTATGTAATTTGCATTGGGTGATGCCCGGTCGCTATTTCCCTCTCCCGTCATGCTGTATAACATACGTTGACGTGGGAAAGAGACGGGTGGGGGGGGGGGGGAGCGAAGAACTTTACTGAGACCCCGAGGAAATGGATCATACGCTTATGGGCTTCCTTGGCAACCAATACAAGTGCCCTTGCGAGGAACCCACTACGCTATAAATCATTGTAATTTTACTGAGACCCAGAGGAAGTGTATCATGCGCTTATGGGCTTCCTTGGCAACCAATCCAAGTGCACTTGCGAGGAACCCACTACGCTATAAAAATTGTAATTTTTGAGAAGTAGGCCAGCAGGCACTCTGCCATTTTTTGTCATTCTACGGAGAGCGTTGGTACCTGCTAAACCCATGTAAGGCATTATGCGCACTTTGTTGATGCTGTGCCTGATGATGAAGAATTATGGCAGGGTCCTTTGTAATGGGTTGGAAGCATTCAACAACCTGCTCGTTGCGCAATTCGCATTGTGTGACGCCTGGTTACAGAATTCGCGTTGTGCTACGCTTGGTGCTTATTTTACTCTTCTACCACGCTATATTGCGTATGCTAATGTGGTTCCTTCCCGACATGAAGCCTGTATAGGACCTTTTAGCAAAGCAGTTTCAAGCACCGGTATGGCTCAGAGGTTGAATACTGGGCTCCCACGCAGAGGACCCAGGTTGGAACCTCGTTCCATCCTGGAATTTTTTTCTTATTTAGTTTTTTTCTTATTTCGAGCGATACTGGTTACGGACACCGGCGGCGGCGGCGGCGGCGGACAACTACGGCGCCAAAAACGGCCGGTGAAATGATCTCATAACAGCTTTCGCTGTAAAAAATCAGCTATCGGTTTATAGAATTGTGTAGTATGTCGTATGGAGGAGCGCTAAGTTCTACCAGAAAAAGGCGGTCTTATTATTGAAGACGCTTCAGTATGTTTCTCTATGGACTCACCTAAATTGAAACGAGTGATTAATCTCCCGGACCATACAAAAACGCAGATACCGCCCATTTACTAGTTTCTTGATTCCCAGGAGTTGATTATTTGATTCCCAGCAATTTCTGTCATATCTTGTGTAAATATTTCATCAATTTTTGCGGCAACGCATATCGTTATACTCGAAGATAAACTGCTTCATGTTGTTACGCAAGCTCGATGCTTCAGTTCTCATCAATAATCAAGTATACCGCGCTTTCTAGTGTGTGGTTTAGATATGAGCTTGTCCTGCGGCCTTTTCCGCCTCGCCACGCGCTAGATCCACACTCGCTTCCTTCGGCTAATAGGTATGTCCGCTATGCTCGACGAATGGCCTCAACTGGTTGAAGACGTGCATCGCAGGTGCTTGCATGGCTTGTGGAGTCGCCCTTCGCAGCGCAGTTGGGAATACCGTAGTACACCGATCCGATTTCAGCCTGTGCAAGCGGATCATCAAGTTGTCTGGGTATTTAGGTCCCATGCTGCCAATTTCCCACTTCGTGGGAGCCATCCCAAGCCACTAGATACTTAGTTTTGCCGAGCACCGGGCCGGATGCGCGCTTGTAACTATTAGTTGCCCGGCGGCAGCAATTCTTTGCCCCCGCAGCAGAGCCAGATGCTTTACTATTTCATCAAAGCTGCGGAGTTTTAAGGTGCGCCCAGGGGCCTTTGCAGAAATTTCCGGGGCCACTTTTAGAGGTGCGTAGCCATGAACAACCAAGCGCCATATCTGTGTACTTCTCTACCGTTTAAGAAAAACCGGTGGGTTTCCGGTCGGTACTGTTAATTGAACCTGGTACCTTCAGCAGCAGCCACTTGGGCGAAGAGCGCCGCATTGCAAACAATACTTGTCCTTTCTACCTTGCGCAACCGCAAAGTTTTGAGCTCTAAGGCGCGGCCATATATCAGCCTCATAAGTGATAAACGATGATATGACGAAATGTGCTGAGAAAGCATCGGCGCCACCATCTCAGCCTCGTAGCTGCCTGGAGCGTGATAGCTAAGCATCCGCTAAGCCTCACTGCGAGCACGCCCATTCAAGTAACCCAACTTGCTAATATCGGCACTAAATAGCAAGTTGTTTTGTTTTCTTTACTATTTTATAAATTTATCAACGGCCAACGATTTCATCCACAGAGCAATATGAGATTTAATTCCCTGGCAGCATCTTTTACGCATTATACTGACACGCACTGGTACCTCCAAAAGTAGGTAACAAGAGCAAGCACACATTATCTACGTTATTGAGTGCGGTTGCAAGAAGAGTAACAAACAATTCTGCTGAAATCATTTCGGGTGGTTAAATATGCTCCTTTTATGCAAACAGCAGCATTAAAGTGACTCACAACCGGTCAGAACACGTGGTTAGATTCTGGTAGAAATGGAAAGAACATGAATTAAAGTGACATAGTAGATTATGATTTGCGCAATTTGAATATCATCTGTCACTTTAAATTGAGTTTGAAAGTCCCAGAAACCTGTAAGTCGTACTGCCTGATGAAAAAGCCTTGGAACTGCGCAAAAGAGTCATTCCGATTTCTGCACGTAGTCAGCGGTTCTTTAGGCGCACCAAAATTTGTGTTTAGTATTACAGAGTCTCTGTTATTGGGCATGTGAGCTTTATTCCATATATAATTGCTACGCGGTCACAGGGGTTGACATTGAGAAGCGACGGTGCGCTGGTTCAACCGAAAGGCCGTGTCGAGCCTATTATACACGTGCGATAACCATGCATGCGCAGCGAACCACACCGCACGAACACGAAGTGCAGTAGCGCAAGTTTGATATACACATTGTTACTTCCCTATAGGGCCTTGCTTGTTTGCTGGCGTGTAATCGTTATCGAGCAAGCTTACCACTGTATTGCGGCGTGTATTGCGTCTGTGACCACGTAGGCGCTGCAGATAAGAAGTGCTGATAAAAGCTGTGACACGGCGTTTTCCGCGTTATTAATGGCTTCATAAAAATTCTCTCGCTGTCCCTTCAAGCATTCCATGTGGTTGTTTCATTATTAGGAAGAAAACGTGCAAGCGCAGGTCGCAGGTCTGGTTCCTCTCGGCGGCAAGTGATCTTTTCATCCACTTTACTTTCTTCACATGTACGTCATAATTACTACAAATAATATCCCCTATACTTTCCTTGGCTTTCTTGTCTGTTAGCTCTAAAAATGTATCCAGCAAATAAAATTGGGGAGGGGCGAAGCATATAGGGAAGGGTCTCAGCTCCACTAACGTTAAACCTGTGGAGGATCAAAGCATGCAATGTGCGCTGGTGTTTACCACAGCAAAATCCCTGCTAATGGGCAATGAGAGACAGAAAAAAATTGAGACACAAGAACCCACAGTCCGCTTTTAGTTAACGTGTACACTGCGAATCTTTATTGTTCAACTACGCGCGAGAGAAATCTCCCACCGGCACTACACTGAACGTCAAGATCCAGTGCCTATATATACGGAGTGGCCGGTGAACGGTTGTGCAGTGCGGGCAGTCGGTTTTTTTTTTTCAATCAAGAAACTCGCTAGCAGACGCTGCACGCGTCGGCGTTGTCTCTCGCGGGCGAGGCCGCGTTCTCGTTTCTTGCGAGCTGGTAGTTCAGCCTTCATCGCGAAAAGATCGTCTCCATAGTCAACGCGCGCCGTTTGCTCTTTCTCCCCACACGGTGAGCGCTGAGTTGGTGGCGCCCTCTTTTGCGCTCAAGCAAATGGACCGTCACGGGAGCAGACGACGATGCACGCCGAGGCGCTAAGGTGCTTCGCCCCTAAAAACGAGCGTTTAGAATTCCCCTTCTTTCGTTCAATCACAGCGAGGGTCTCCCTCTGACAGACTGGATGCTTTCAGGTGGTATACGAGGGATTATTGGCCAGCTGCAATGAGCTGAGTTGAGTTGAGTTTATTTACCACATACAGTTTTTTTACAGTAAGTGGTTGGGACAGGGAAAATTAGCTGTATGAAAACAGCTTGACAATGCCCTACCTCCCAGATTCACTGTGGCAAAACACGACGGCAACAGCAAAGTAAACTTAAGCAGAATTCAAACCAACTATGCACTTGCTATACATTGAAAATAAGTTCTACAAAAGGGTAATGTTATTATGGAAATATTTAACAAAACAGATTTAAAATAGAAGGAATAAAGAGAATACGCACATTTTCACAAGTAATTCTGAAATTATTTAGAGTATTTGGCAAACAATAATACAGTGCCTCAAAACCGAAGTTAGTGCGTGGCCTCCGGTAAAAAAGATCACGTCCTTCGTGGCGTCAGCAGGCAGAAAAAGAGTGTTCCACACTCGCCATCATGGCTACTAGTGGCGCTGACTAACACTCCTAGGTTTAAATGCGCATACATGCCCCATAATGTGGGCGGGAGCATGACCGCCGCCGAAGCTCAGCGGCAGAGTATCCGACGCGTTATTCGTAGGTCGCAGCTTCGGTCCCTGCCAGCGGCAAGTTGTCTTTTGGTCCATTTTACTTTCTTCACATTCAGATAATAATTACTACAAATAATATCCTCTATACTTTCCTCTGCTTTCTTGTCTATTAGTTCTGATAACGTTGTGTCTAGCAAAGAAAAGCAAGCCCTTGAAATTTGCCTTCTTTCTTCTTCTCTTATTATAGGTGTAAATACATAATACATATTATATATGTGTGCTGAAGTCTATGATACGTTGACTGTTATGTTACCGATGTGTGCGGATTGGATTCAATGACGACCAGAAAGATATATTATCAGATATTATGATTGCATTTCGGACATTTTTTTTTACGTTAGGATCGTGTTGTTTGCCATGTGTATGTGTTTTTACATTTACATGCGGGTGAGTTTATTTCCCCTGTACGACTGTTTGTATCTGTATTTCCTATGTTGTATGCTCCACCCCTCAAGAGACAAGAGTCGGCGCCTTCTTTGTTTGCCAACATCTCCTATTGGATCATATCAATAGAAAAAACATGGCTGATCCCTCTGTCATAGGAATCGGTATATCACGAAAGTAAACCGTGTCCTTAAGAAATAGTTCAGTGGTTACTCTACATTTATATGAGAAGGCTTGCACAAGGTCTATTGCTTTTTGGCATCTATAGCACCGTTTAACGTGGATGCACCCACGTTAGAATGCACTAGAAGCGTTTCTAGTAAATTATACCGAAGTTGACGCTTGCTGGCACATTTCCATCCAGACCACTGACGTCCATGATCAATGATTAAACATTTATGGTAGCTGTAGTGTTTAACGGTGAGAACATAGTCAGATAAAGTTGTGTGACAGCCAGAAGAGCTCCGCTGATTGAACGCAGAACTTGGCCTAAGTTCGGCTTTCCGCGGCATGTTTAAGGGTTAAGAAAACACCATGGTCGGATTAGAGGGTAACGCAACGCGCGTCGTGTCTCCCCTCTAGGCGGGCCTCGATTTCTGTCGGGGCGAGCGTAAGCGGGGAATGCGGTGTTACAGCGAGGCGAGACAGGCGAGCGTCGCAGAGCTATTTTTAGATACGAAGTATCTTATGGCGGAGGTCAAACGGTGTGCTCGTGACCACCCTTACTGCGCATGCGCTAGCCCTCTCCACACACCTCCTCTCCACTCCCCCTTTGCCCTCCCCTCCCCCTCTCTACCTCCCCTCCTCCCCCTCTCCTGCGCAACGCCGCCTGAGCGCCAGCGCATGCGCGTCCCCTCCCCCTTTTTCTCCTCTCCTACGCTCCCCCCCTGGCGCGCCTGACGACCGCGTTTCCCGCTCGCCCAGTGAGAATTAAGAGCCAGACTAGAGGGAAGACACGACGGGCGTAGGGTTCCTCTTCGCGTTCCACGACGCGAGGTCGGTAGCATGCCCAACAAACGCCAACGGAACGCGATCGTGGAAGTGCTCCGGCTTCGCATCGCCTCATGGTCCCATTTAGCGGGAGATGGTGCAATTTTTTTAAATTTTATTGGACGCTAAGAGCGAGGCCGAGGATATGGCTAAAGTTGCAACCTCGCGGTTTGTTCAGTCGTGGAAAAAATTGCACTTCTGCTATGGGAAACGCGCTGAACGGGACAGACGCGTAGCAACGGCGTGTTTCAACTTGCAGGAGCTAATCGCAGAGGCCACGGTCATGATGCAGAACTTCACATTACCACTCCCAGATGGCGACACCACCCCGCCGACTAAGAGGGCTGTGAAAGGAAAGTGTCAGATATAAAAGGCGCGTTTTTGAAACCTTCCGAGTGTGTCGGTGGCGCAGTGGATCGCGTGCCTGGCATCTGTTGTCGCGGACCGAGAGGTCGTGCGCTCGACTCCCGTTGATGAAACCCTATTTCTTCAAGCTTTTCTTTGTCATCTGATCGTGTACATTCTTGCGATGTCATTTCCAGGACGGAAATACACCGTTGAAGTCTTGATGGACACCGGCATAAAACACTTTCGCGTTAAAATAAAAAATCGCAGCATTTCCACGGAGTGAATGATGATGAGTGGGCGAAGCTGCGGAGGTTCATCGGTAAACCGTGAATCTTCCGTGAATTCTGCCCAGTACATCATCACCGACGTGAGATAGGGCGCGTTTATACTAAAGGTTCGATGAGTTATGACGACTTGCAGCTCACTTTAATTTTACATGTACGCTGTGAATTTTCATTGTTTAGAAAACCATTGCTTTAGAAAACATCTGGCGTCTTTCGTTAAACAGCTGGCGTCTTTTCCTCTTGCTTTAGAAACATCTGGCGTTCTTCCGTTTTGCTTTTACAAAACATCTGGCGTCTTTCGTTGGTTTATTTCATCAATCAACAGCGTTTTGAACAAAATTGTTATTGATTAATCACGCACAGGAGAAATCTCACCAGGCACTACCTTGGAGGTAAAGAATGGCTGCTAGTGGGAATGAGAGACAGAAGAAGTCGGCCTTTAGCTACCGCTGCGAATTTTTTATTGTTCAACAACGCACAGGAAAAATCTCCCACCGGCACCACCTTGGAGGTCAAAGCGTAAGACTGGTTACGGACTACGACTACGACTACGAGGGACGAACGGGTGCCGCCTTAAGGAGCTTCGCCCCTAAAAGATACAAAGCAAACTTCTTTGGGTACTGGCAATTTTCCTTCTGTAGTCCCTACCATCTGGGATGCCCAATCATAATGCCGTCACAATGAAGCTATCTCCAAAATATTCCAATAAGTGCATCATAAAGTGCAATAAACTTAATTAAGAATGGGAACTGAAGTACTGAGTTAGCAGGTTTGCGCAAAAAGGCAAATATCTTACCCTTAAGGACTATGATACGGCTTGTCGCTGTATGTGATGAAATTTCCGGAGAAAATCCGACAGTGCTACTTGGAAATTATTTGTAGCTCAAGATGGCTGTGGGGAAATGGTGGCAGTTGGTGTTTCTGCACTCTAAATAGTCCATATAGCACGGAGGCGAAGACACATCGTCTATCATTTGTTCGAAACGCAGGTTGTAACACCTTTTGAAAAGCCCGTTTCAATCGAACGCTTAGGGCCAGCTTAGTTACTTTCCCAAAATTGAGCACATATTATTTTAAATCGCCCGTCATTTGGTCTAAAAACGCGATTTTGAGCGTATTGTATAGCGAAAGCTGCATACAGGTTCTCCAAAGTGAAGTACGAAGCATTAGAAAGTACTTGCATTTTTTTTCTAAACACATACACGCCTAGGATTCCCTGCGGCATGCGGCTCTCTCACAGTAAGTACATATAGCACCCTAAATTATTTGGCGTTTTTCAAAACACAGATGTGGTAAGGCACAAAATCTCCACGCGGTTTTGCTAATTGATGTGAACAACAGTAGGCCTTACCGCTCTTTCTTATGGCCACACACGGTACTCTAAATCATGACCGTTATGCCTCGACACAGCGATATGCATCGGTAATGGGAATGCAAATATGCTTGTAGGGTGCGTTATGCATTCGTCTAAGACGACTCGATGGCGAAAGCCATCCCGTGTGCCCATTCAATCGTGCATTTCATATCATGCGAACGCCGCTTTTCATAGTGCTAGCTCCTAGTGACATGACGCTATAGTGGATAGGCTGACCTCTCGTGGCACCAATATAGCACCATTAAGGATGAAACGAAAGCCTGGCAAATAAAAAAAAAACCTATATAAATGTAGTAATGATTCTTATTAATGGTTGTACATAGGGTGATGACGAATAAGTTCAATTAAGAAAATGATTACCTAGCACCATGGATTGTAATTTAAGTCATAATGTAGTTCAGCGCAAAAAACAGGCAACAGAAGAGCGAGAGGACAAGGACACAGCGCATTGTCCTCTCGCTCGTCTGTTGCCTGTTTTTAGCGCTGAACTACATTATGACTGATTCGTTCCAACTCGCCGAACAAGCAACGTTGCTATGTAATTTAAGCCTCATTGAAAGGGCCGCTTAACGCTGAAAGCACAGAAAAGTGCATATAGGTCCGCCTATGTTAATATGCTAAAGGGACGTTTGGTGGGCACGTAATCCCTATGCGTTGGGCTAGGAAGGAGTACGCTTCCAACGTGTAGTACTTAATTAACATTAACTAGGGGCCTCATTAGTTCGTATAAAGTATATAGCTTCATGAAAACTGTGATGGAAGATGGGGTTTGGGGTGTAGGTGCATGTCAAACAGTACAGTGCAGTAGTCCACTGTATCCGCCGTCCCAGTTGAGGGTTAGGTAAAGGGCGGCGTAACTCAGTGCGCCCGCGCATAGCGTGCGCCGCTCTGTCCAATCCCCCAGTGGCACTCGCTGGCGCCAGCTGCACCGGCGCACGCTTCGCTGCGCTTACGGCAAGCGCGCCTCGGGCGCATATCCTGGGCTTCTCGTTGCGCTTTCGTGACGGCCCTCTCATCGCGCCCTCAGCTCTTTCCTCCGCTCCTCTCCTGTCATTCAGCGCTCGTTTGCGCCGACATGTTCAGACACGTCAGCAGTCACCTGGCCGCACCTCTTAGGACTAAGATATGTGCGTCCTCGTGCTGGATTGCCCTCGCTCCATTGGCGAACAATGGAGGTGGACGACAGTCAACAACCAGCTCCTAGCGGACGGCGTGCGTTAACAAATTTCATAGATTAACACACAGGTTCTTGAAAGTTTATAGAAAGTGTGCATTCCACATTCGGTTTTTATCCGGAAGTTAACCCAACTAGCGCAATTACGTGTCTTAAGCGCGGCTAAGGACAGCTACAGTATTTTAGTAACGCGAATGCCGTAAAGACGAGGGGGAACGCGCGGCTCGCATGCCTCGACCATGCTTGACAGGAACGCCGTGTTTAAACAGCGAAGCTGTTTAAGGCAGCCGTAATTTGTGAGGTCTATCACGCGTGGCCTGCCCTGTGTGGACCATCAGGTATGTTGCACAGAAATGGGATAAATCCCACTACTGACCACTGGTTCACTAAAAATGAAGAAGACAGCAGTTAGCCCAACAAACGGGTATTTGCCACAGAAATCTGTGTGCCCCATCGAAACCTATCATCACAAACGCATATGTGCTGGAGAAATGAGGTAAATACCACTACTCACCAGTGGTCCACTAAAAAGGAAGAAAGCAACAGTTAGCCCAACACTAGAGAACGGGAAAGGGAACGGCAGCTGCGAGAAGACTCCGAAGCAATGGAAGGCCGACGCCAACGACGACCTGCCCGTAGATCTATGAGAGGTGCGAACGTTTGGTTTCAACGCGAGTTTCTATCTCTGGAGTTCGGACATCCGTGTCGGGTCTGTGACTGTCTGTCGTTTACGCCGAACCTATCTGCGCTGAGAATCAACTGAGCAACAACCTAGCATCACCTAGCTAAATCTTAGAACGACCTAGAAGCAACCTAAAAACAACCCTCATCGCCTAGCCAAGGCCTGCAAACAACCGGCGCGCTCGCTTTGTCTTGACTGTTTGCCGCAATCCACTGACGCCGGCAAAATAAATATAAGAATTTCGCCTTAATCACTGTTTTAGGAATAGATTACCGCTCCCTACTATAGTAGAGCACAGATTACTAAAAGCTGACTCCCCTTTTCTCTAAGATGTCTAGCGTTACCTCCAGACATAATAACAACCATGGCTAGAGTTACGTTCAGATATAAAGGCAACAGTTTAGATGTCTCAGAAAATACAGTACGGCAACAGAGTTCGAAAATGCCACAGTAAGAGCGCAGCAGCGCGCGTTCATTTTACTGTGTCACCTCCTCACCGCCACAACGATGCAAAAGTGAATACTGAAGTGGCTGATGGATGTGTCCGTAAGGCCCGTCGCATTGTTTTTGCGGATTCCGGAAATGCATGCCAGGACTTTCGTGGAATATCGTGTCGCACTGCAGAGCGCAGCTAAGAATCCCGTGGTACAATTCGATTTCTCTCCATGTGACCTGATCTTCGTCAAGGTATTCTAATATAGGCTTACTTTACATCTGTTCATTATTGTACATTTAGGACGAGTGCAACCCTGTATAGTCTAAGAATGCAACATACCGTGTGCCATAGTACGCGTGATGCTTTCACTAGATCTGGGCAAAAATCACCGCAAAGTGCTCACCATACCTGTCGTTGTTGCGTCGTGTAAGCGCGAAAGTTTCAGCTGTAAACCTGGCCCATTTCTCAGTTTTTAAACAGACTTCATCTACTAGAAAAGCTCTACCGTCACCACCCTCGCCTCGTGATGATCTTGCGCATGTTAGCTAAGAATTAGCAGAGCTGCGTTGTGCGCATGCCCTGTGCAACTAACTTGCGCGTACGTTGCTGACAGACGGCAAGGCGCTGATAGTCGTAAGGCAAGAGTGGATTCAGAAATTAAGTTGTATGCCGGCGGTTAGAGACGAACATTGCAATAGATGCGAACCTCAGCGCAGTAGGCACGTCCCCTATGTTTCTTCGAATAGAACACTGCATGATTTCTTTCTTTTTATTCGTGAATAGCGTGCGGTAATATTAACGTTAATTACGTTAGAGATGCCCATGATCTGAAGTCATGCTATACGTACCATATTGTTTCGAAAACGTCGCTTTATGAATTGGCGTAGCGGAAGCGTGATTTGCATGAGAAAGCGAAAGGTTTATTTGCCGCTTGTCGAGGCATAAACCGTCATGCGACATACCTTATAATCTACCAAATCATTTGTCGTGATTCTCGCAACCGCTTTCACCATTTCTTCCGCTAGTGGTTCGTAAAAGGCATGGTTTTTACGATATTACCTTTTAGATTCCTTGTAGATTACCTTGTAGATTCGAACGCACGTAGTTTGTATCTAAACACAAATTCGGAAGAGCCCGCGCGTTGTGCGGAACGGTTTCATGGGAAGCAGTCAATGAGTCGGCGAGCTGTGCGCACGTCGTGGGCTTACCAGGAACGTGGACAACACTGTAGTTTAAAGGGTAACTCATGGTGCGACGTAACGTCAGCCCTCACGTTAGAGTACATACGTCACTATTATCGAAACTTAGTGCATTTTATGGTGCAATCATGCGAATATCACGCGTAACTTTCGTTATTGTATTCCTCCGGGGTCGAGCAATGCTTCAATATACCTTGGTGAATCATAATGTTGTGCGATTTTTATCAACGTTAACAGTGCATAGTGGGATAAACCCTGAAAAGGCATCTTTAAAAGAGGTGAAGACGTCGAAGTTCTGTTGTGAGGTGTGCTGTGGCTTGCTACGGACTTATTGTTATGATTTCCACGTAACTATAGGAATAAAAATGTAAAGTTTATTAGTCTGCTCTAAAAGCGGAGCCAACACTGGAACCACGAACGTTAATATGGTATGCCGCTTCTGTCGTAGGAGTGCATATGTAGTGTTTATTGCTTTCTTGTAAAAGTAGATATCCAGGCACAACCACAAGTGACGTTGCACCGACATTACGCCTGCATAGGCTGTTTTCCAAAGCAGTTTATAAACCTGGCGTGGCTTTGTGGTAGAGTACCTGATTTCCACGCACTACGCTTGGGTTTGATTCCTGCTGGGATCCTAATTTTTATTATTTCCATTTGTTGGGTCAACGCTGTCGATGTCGGTTTTTCTAAATAATCTCGCATTTAAATTACCAATGTCTGTTCTGGCCGTTCCTGGGTAGATATCACCTGTCAATCATATATGGCGCACACCCGTACACCACGGCCCGTGGTGAACGGGTATGTGCCACACATGTATTGAGCAAAGGGTTTGACGATATACGCGACAGGATTTTCACGTTATTCATGTCGTGACCCGACAGTCATATTCGTGAAATCCTCTTACCCCCCCCCCCCCCCATGGCAATTTTGGTCTACACCAAGTTGAGGAGGCGATCACGAGAGCACCGAGACGTAGGCGGCTAGATAGATAGATAGATACGTAGATAGAAACGCTCAAAGTGTGTTGTTGAGCAACATGCATACAACATCAGCCAGAAGTGCACTCCAAGTACTGGACGCTCTGAGTCCAGTACTGGCAGCCCTTGAGTAGATAATGGCTCACCCGCCACTGTCTTTCAGTGGCGGGTGAGCCGTTTGATAAAGTTAAAATCAACACAAAACTGTTCAAATGGGATGAAGGAAGCAACATGATGGTTCCATTACACTTGGAATGACACGGTTCTTCCCTGCGTAATGATCGGGCATCTAAAAAAAAAACGACACAACGCCACTGCCACCATGCGCCGCCCGGAATACGTTTTGCATTATGAATGTTAATGCAAGAAGCATATTACCTAAATCTGCTGATCTGGAGGGCCTTCTTCTAGCGTATAACCCAGACATGACGGTAATAACTGAGACGTGGCTTCACGATAACATTTCTGATGAGGACGTCGTGCCAAGGTCGCATGAGGTTATTCGCCACGATCGGGGGGCAAGGGGCGGTGGCGTCGCAGTTGTGCTGAAGAAAAACATTGAGTACAAAGTGATACCTCATAATACCAACGTTGAAATGTTATGGATTCGTGTTCGCCTGAGCGAATACAGTGTTTTTGTTGGTGCAATTTACAGACCACCAAATGCAGACCTTTCAATTCTGGAAAAACTGCATGATTTCATGTATGAGCACTGTAAAAGCAATGCTAATGTCATCTTGTGCGGTGATCTCAACCTTCCCAAAATTAACTGGGACCTACTGTGTGTTTCGTCAGCATGTCAGCATTCTGAGTTGATGCTTGATATTGCCTTCTCGTTTCGTCTGAAGCAGCTTGTGGATCAGCCTACGCGTGTAGCAGCTACTTCTAGCACAGTTCTTGATCTTTTTTTTGTTTCGCAAAATATTAGTGCTGTAGGCTATGACATGTCGTATTTGCCTGGATATCAGATCACGACATCGTCCTTTTTAATGGTCGTATGCAAGTCCCGAGGATAAAGGGCGAAAACTTCACTAAAAAATTCCCTGATTTTAACTGTGCTCAAGATGAGAGTATACTAGACCTTCTGGAAGAAGATTTTGATATTTTTGAGCATATGTATGATACTGGAAATTCTACTGTCGAAGACTTGTGGATTCATTTCAAGGCTGTTGTGAATAATGCATCAGTAATTATGTCCCTACTAGACAAAAAAAGCGTAGTCGGCGAAATCCCTGGATCACTCGCGAAATATTACAGTTGAAACGCCGTGTCAAGCGATTACATCGCTCGGCCGTGAACAGGGGGGCGGTGTCCTACAGTTACTGCGAGATGAATTGCGCACAAAGATAAGCTATCCAAGTTCCATTTCTTTAACGTCAAATGCATCACTTTCTTGCAAGTGACCCAGCAAAGTTCTGGTTGCCCCTCACGAAAAAGAATGAGGCTATTGGCAAAATGAAACTTGTAGGACACTATCACCGATGACAGTAACTGTATAGCCAACGCATTTAATGACTACTTTTCGTCTGTGTTTTCTCGCGCCACCGTTCAACCCTCGTCATATCCGAACACTAGTTATGCTATCCCGATATAGAAATAAACGAAAGCGGCATTTTTTCGGCGCTACTTGAATTAGACACAAAAAAATCTATCGGCCCAGATGGCATACCAAATATGTTTTTGCGCAGATACGCTGAATGGTGCGCGAAGTATTTGAACATAATATTTAAAGAAAGTATACGGACAGCGGAATACCTTTAGAATGGAAAATAGGAAAGGTGGTGCCTATTTATAAGACTGGTGACAAACATAAAGTAATCAACTACAGACCTGTTCGCTACTGTGCACTTGTAGCAAGGTTTTGGAACATTTCATATTTAAGCATCTCTGTTCTTTCTTAGAGGACAACAATTATTTTTCAAGTAATCAGCATGGTTTTCGGCGCGGTCTGTCCACCACGACGCAACTTATTCACACTGTAAATGATCTAATGGTAATGCTTGACAAGGGCGGACAAATTGACATGATTTTTCTTGATTTTGAAAAAGCCTCGACCGTGTGTCACACCGACATTTAATGTTAAAGATCCGATGCCTTTTTGACAACCCTCAGATAGTACAGTGGCTCGACTCTTATCTTACGCGGCGTAGGCAGTTTGTTCACATAGGCAACTCGGACTCGGAATTTGCATCTGTTCTTTCAGGCGTTCCCCAGGGATCGGTGCTCGGCCCGTTACTCTTTTAATTTATATTAATGATTTACAGAATTAACTCTCCAGTGTGTTGCCGCTTATTTGCAGACGACTGCGTTGCATACATGCACATTCAGTCAGAAAAAGATCAACACATACTAAACAACTTCTTAGCAGCTATTAGCAACTGGTGCTCAACGTGGCAGATGCGTCTAAACGTTTCCAAGTGTGTTCAAATGAGAGTTACGCGCAAGAAGGAGCCGCTAGAACATACCTATAGCATCAATAATGTTCCACTAGCTTCGGTAGACCAATTTAAATACTTGGGATTGTATATCACTTCTACCTAAGCTGGAGTAGTCATGTGCAATACATAGTTTCCAAGGCTTTGAGAAAACTTAACATGCTCAGAAATCGCATGATGCATTGCACTCCTAAAACTAAGCTTGTGGCCTACACGACATTAGTTCGACCGTTATTAGAATATGCAGACGTAGTTTGGGACCCGCACACCAAATGTGATATCGATTGCATTGAACGCGTTCAAAAAAAAGCACTAAGATTCATCTTCAACGCTTACGGTAGGCACGTGTCCATTACTAACCTTAGACATTTAAGCGAACTTCCATCCCTAGAATCACGCAGGAAACTGCACCGACTGCAAATGCTTTACAATATTGTAAACGGTAACATTAGAATGGGCTTCACTGATTATATGCAGTATAACAGCGCAAGGCCAACGAGATGGAAGCACAGTAAGACGATTGTAAGGCCACGAGTTAAAACAAATGCATATCATTTTCGTTTTTTCCTCGAACGATAGCAGAATGGAACGAGCTTCCATGTGACATAGTCGGCCTATCATCAGTTCATGCGTTCACAAATGCCGTGCAAGATTATCTGTGATGTTTTACGCAGCTCTTGTCATTCTTTCTCTTTTACAGCTAGAAATGTATGCGGGTAACCATTTCTTCCGCGGTATGCTCTGTGGGCGGAGGCCGTCCTTCGGTTCATATTGTTTGATTTTGTTCCTTTGACCGTTTCACTCATGTTCTGAAGTCTGGTTCAATAGTTTCGTATACGTCTTTCGGGTGTTCAATCACGATCCTGTATTGTTCAGGTGTCCTACCTCAGTGTATTAGTGCAAATGGTGTTGGACTTGTTTTTCATGTTCGCGTCTTGAGCTCACATTCGACCGTATGTGTTGTTATCGTTGGCCATATGTGATTTTGTTCTGATGTTGTTTTTTTTTGTTTCGTTTTTTTTCGTTTGTCGACTGAAATGGTGCCATGTGTAATATTGCAATGTGATGTACCCACTCCTGCCATGGCTACCAAAAGGCAGCCGGCAGTATCTGATAAATAGATAAATAAAAAAAGTTGTCCACACACCAAAAACGCAACGGTCTCAAAGCCTTCTATGCTGAAGACGGTGTCGGCCAGTGGGCAAAGATCCTTTCTTCCGACAATGGGCGATTGTCAAGTCCATCCGACAGCTTAAAAAGTTCCTTTCTTGGCGCACTGAAGCGAGATCATTCACAGAGAAGATGGGCGATTGTCTCCTTACCGCTACAGTTATCATGTCGGGCTGCTGGCCATTCCGATCCGAAGTGAGTAGGCACTCGTGAAGGCCATCCCAAGCCACAGGCAGCACAGAAGCGTCTCCTCAGCTCCAGCTATTCCCGACGGAACACGTAGCTGTAGATTCGGGTCCAAGTTGTGAAGATGAGCGTTGGTAAATTCCCTTGAGTTCTACTGTCCAAGTGTCAGTTCCCGTGCGAGTGAACGAAGCCTTGTAGCTGCGTCCATTCTGGATAAAGGTATAGCTACACAATGGAGAACACCATGAACGGATTGGGTGGCCTCATCTGTATGGTCATTTCTGTAAATATCGCAATGGCCCGGTATCCACTGATACGCTATGTTGTGCTTTTGCTGTACAGCGCGGTGATGAAGCAGTCTTATGTCAGCGACTAACTGTTCATTTGGTCTATGACGATATGGCGACATAATGCGCTAGAGGGCTGCCTTGGAGTTGGAGAAGATTGACCACCCCTGTGACGGTTCTTCATCTACGAACTCTATAGCAGCGCGGATGGCGGCGAGTTCTGCCGCTGTCGATGACGTCAAATGAGATCCTTGGATGCCTTTAATGGTGACGGGCTTCGCGGGTATGAGCACTGCCCCTGCTGAGCTTCCAGAAGAAACTGAACCATCCCTGTAAATATGAAGGCGTCCGTTGCGTTTCTCATGAACAGTAGTGTGGCGTAGTAATAGTAATTAGTAGAAAAACTTTATTATGTACAGAAACCAGACAGGCTAGAACCCCAGTGTCCCGCAGGAAATATGGGGGTGAAAAGCATAGTCTGTCTGGCAGGGTGGTCCCTATTCCAAGGCCCCACTGGCACGAGCTATCCGTTTAGCTCCTTGGATCAGTCGTAGCTGATCTTTCAGGGCAGGGCTAATAAGCAGCGCCTCCCATTCGTCCCATGTGTCATTTGTGTCGTGCACTTCCCTGCTCTGCTCACTCCCACGTGAAGTGAAAATGTGTTGGTGTTCCTCCACACCACAAACATATGTCTATATACGCCGTGGGGTAGATCAGGTGGTGAGTGTGCAGATTTATGTAAGCGTTCGTCTGTACTTTTCGTAGCACAGTCACCTCCGCAGCGCTGAGCTTGCCATGTGGGGATGGATAGATCCGTGTATATTCCCTACAGTATCTAAGAATCGTTGCTTAGCAAGGGTCTATGGGGGTAGGGTCCTGTTGTAGGGCTAAATATGACGACTGTTTTTCCTTTTGGATTGCAGGGATCGTTATCAGGACTTCGAGGAGAAGGCAGCACCGCAACGGTAACGGCAGTCTTGCTACGTGCGTGAAGGTCGAGGGAAGCACCGTGCAGTGCGAAGCAATAATAATGCTGAACGCAGAGTGGCGCCTAGATGTAGGAAGTAAGGCGAAGTTGCGCGATGGTGTCCGGGTGAAATGTCCGATGCAGAACCCGTAGCAGATACAAACTTCAGTTTGCCATCTTTGTGTGCAGTTAGGTCCTTCAATGAGACAGATAATACGCAACTACGGGCTGACAACCTCTTTCTTAACTGTGGTGATTTGAGGACAAGGTCACGTGAAGTGGCTGGAAATAGTATTACAACGATAAACGACGGCACACAGGGAGCTGTTCTTAGAAAAATGATTTGAACAGGGACACTCAAAGAGGCGAGAATTAAAAACATAAATGCTCATTCACTCGCAATCATTGAACGTTTGCAGCAGATGCGCGAGATGTCTACTTTTGTAGTTAAAGAGAAACACATCGCTTCCCGACACATCTACAGGATTCCCGCATTACTAGGCGACACACCCACGTAGAGCCACGGTCTATCTTTGCTATAAATATATCTGAGGAGCACTGCAATTCTGCGATTGTGGCATAGAATTGGAGCGTTATTCTGGCTATTTTCTGTCTTTTTAATGTAGAGATGCTTTTACATACATCAACCAAGAAAGTGTTAGAAAACGACTGTATTGCTCGGCCAGTCAGTACGAATATAACAGGCTTCTTGGCTAACATTGAGCTCGGGCACGCGTAGTTCGAAACCTGATTCACATAAAAAAAAATCGAAGTTAGCTATATTTTACGAGCGGCATGCAGCATCATTAACGACTCGAAGGAACTCTTAACTCTTCCGCTTCCTTCTATGCACCTAGCCCGCAGGCGAAAATTTTGCGAAATATTCTGTTTTAATGTTTTCAGTGTTTCCATTTCTTTGTTTTTATCCTAGCAAGCATACAAATGAAGATTTCGCATTATGTGAACATCTAATTCAAGAAGCGATCCTCATTTTATTTGGGAAAACATAATATTTAGTTGGCGTTTTTATGAACGCCTTTGACTATACTACTGCTGTGTACTTGATCGCTTGCAGCTCAGAGTCTGTCAGTTGACTCGCATTTTTTGTGACTCTTAAAAAGTGGCATTACTATGGTGTGTGTGTTTGTAATTATGAACGCGCTTTTTGATATTTTCGCTTAAAGAAGCTCATATTGTTAAAATGTTTAATGTGTGACGCACTTCACGAAAAACCACTCGGTCTCACACTTTCTTCGCTGATAACTCCCATTGTTCAAGGACACTTGACTGGACAGTGTATGTCCTAAACCAACTAGCGACACAAACGCACATGCATAGACATGCACGCACTCGCATATATATGTGTAGCTCTGTGTGTGTGTAATATGTGCTTTAAACAAATGAACCCAGGTTTTCCGACCTTCTTAAAACTGTTATCAGCTCCTTGGACCGCTGTGTTTTGTTCTTTCCTAGTGCATTTTTCGTTAAAAAAATCCAGTTTCCCATATCTTCTTGTGTGCTTACGACCTCGAGGCATTTTCATGCCTGTGGCTTTGAGTAACCACAAAGCAAGAAATGACATAACTGTTTCCCTGCACTAATCCTTAAGTAATTTAGAACATAATCCGTGAAACACAAGGTATATATGTATGAGTTAGATGCGAGCTTAGTGGAGTTTGCAACGTCTTCCCGAAATTGCGGCCGCTTCTTAAACAGTGCGTTTCTCAAAGACCTAAATACCGGAGGCTTTTGCTATAGCCACATGTACGATAAAAGGAACAACTCAGACGTTGTGTAACAGGAACCTTTTTTGCTTCGAGAAAAATACATAAGAGAAGCTGCAGGTTGGAAAGATGAGCGCGCCAAATCCTTTCAATGGAAACGAAGGCGGACGCACCCGCACCAACATCGACATTCGAAAAGATGGTCGAAAGAGTCGGAATATCGCAGAAGAAAGCCGCACATGTGAAATCTTACATTGGAACTAATGGCGCCTATAAACAAAGTAATGGCTTGTAAAGCGCATAGTGGTTGCTGTACAAGAGAAGGGAATAACAAAGCGCTAATATGAAATCTTTGCATCAGAGCCGCCGAAAATGAATAGGAAAAGACAGGACAGATGGAAACAAATAACTAAACAATATACACTCTATTTCCGTACAAGAAAAAGACAAGAACCTCTCCAATCTTTTTTTCTTCTTTTAGAAACCGTGGGCATATTGCCCCTTTGACAATGTGCACTCCCAAAATGTTCTGGTCAACACATTACGTGCTTGAGAGCCATTTTGATTGCGCTGCATAGTAATAGCACCGAATTCGGAAAAATACGTTTTTGTCGTCTATAGAGCTGAACATTTCTCATTGACTTGACATCATTTTTGAGATGCTACACATTCCATACCAGACACCGAGCAATTTCTTTCGAAATGTTTATATGCAATACGTTTTAGGCCATAAAAAGCTTTTTAAAGCTCTTCCACCAATCGGCACCGTTTAATTATGGCAACACACATTGAGTACTGTACACCGCGTGATGCGGCAGGACGTCATGGTATATAAAACGCATTAAAATGTAGCGTTCTGGCTCACAAAAGACAGTTCGTAGTAAAAATTGGCTACATGTCTTAACAAGTGTGCCACCATATTCATGATACATTCAAAAGAGTCGACGAATAATGTTCATTATTATGCTTCTGTGGTTGCTAATATTTCTGTTAACCTACAATTTTTTACCATCACATTTTCATACTCCATTTACACTAGAATACAAAGGCAGTGCCCGTGACTGATGTTGCCGATATTTTATGCTATCGTAAAGTTAATCGATCACATCACAAGAAGCATCACCGCGGAAGTTCGGTTTGTGTGTTTCCTTCGTTGAACATTTATTATGCATGCCTCAGCGCGATGTGTGTGCCTTACCGTGCGCAGCATGGCGCGGAGGCACCTCTGAATTATGTACGCCGGCACGAATCCCTTCTCAAGCTCTTTGACCTGTTCGTCGCTACGTGGAGTGCGTTTATTACCTCGGTAATTACCTCGCCACACAAGCTCACCACCCCCATGTCCTTATAGACAGAAGGATGGCAGTTGTTTTTATCCGGTTCGTTGCATCGCCACATAAAAGGAGCTGTCGCGGGCCTGTAATTCCCCCTTTCGCAGACGCTTATATCTTGAAGGGTGAGCGTGCGGGAGCATTAATAGATGACGCGACCTTCGACAGCCCACATAAAGCTAAGCGCTTTCCGCGCGCACAGCCTGACGACAGCTTGAGATTGAAAGTCACGCGTGAAAACCCGAGACTATACAGAACGCGCGTACCGTCGGGTTTTACTTATTTTTCGTCTTTCTCATCGAGAGTGTCGCACATTAATTTAGCATAACCTTTCTCGCAATCTAGTAAAAATTCTTGACGCATTGGGGTAAAAATAGGTGCAATATTTTTTAATTAGAATATTACTCTTTGTTTACGCACTCAGGTATGCACAGTCCAAAGGCGTTGTAGTGTGTACACGGAACTATTATAGCTGTCAGGGAGGAACTACGTGCTCTGATGCTACTTACTGTTCCAGTAAATGCTTTTTTATATTATAATTAGGGCTTCGTATTTTTGGTGTTTATTTTCCTTGACGATCGGGGTGTTCATCGGAGTTTACATTTTGGCAGAAATTCGGCGTTTCTCGGAGTTTTTTCTCGTAAATTCCCGAAACCCCAAAATCTTAGATCAATTCATACCTGAAGGCTAAGACATCAGAACACACGAAGCACATTTTTTTTGCTAGAAAGTTTGAATGCGCACAAACATACGCACAAGCGAAATACTTGAACTCATACCACCTGTATTTGTGCGTATAACAAGCTTATGCTTAAAGCCTACTGTAAAACAGGGAAGCATAGTTTGCGAGGTTGCTGTCAGTGATCGAAGCGCGCTCCTTGCGATTGACGACTCTCAGCTTTGAAAATGCCCTTCCAGCGTTAGCGCTAGAAACATGAAGCGCCGGAAGACGCAGCGCGCAGCGAGAAAGCACTGGCCACTGGACACTGTGAAGTCTCCAGAACGACAGGGGTTCAACAATTCACATTTCATAGCACTGATAGTTCGCAAAATCACTCAGGAGCTGGTTCATGTCGTCAGTTTCAAGAACCACTAATTGAAAAACAGCGCGTAGGCTTCGACCGCGCAGGGCAGCTCATGCTTCACAGTTGGATTCACAATTTGAACACAGTACCAACACGATCATTTGGTGTACTGTAGTTGATCGCACAGGCCTCCACTTTTCAGCGACAGCAGCGTATCATCTGTGAAAGTCATCGACAGTCGTTAAGCGGTGAGTCTCGTCAAGGAGGTCGAACAGACTTGTGACATCTGATGCGAAGACCTCGGTGGATTGCGCCATTGACTGATGAGTGCGTACAAGCGAACCCCCAGTAAGGGATAAACATGGTGTGCCAGGGTACTCTCAGCCTCAAGTTCCTTACAGATTGAGAGCACGGCACACGAATTCGTCTTCAGAAACCTCGTCTTAACGTACAAGTCGTTCACAGCTTCAGGCGATGAAATAAGACTCTTGAGCTTGTCACACTCTGTTCCCTTGGCTTCGTCGCTTCTCAAGAAAGACAAAATGGCGCGCCGGTAGGCAAAAATATCTTAGCTTCATAAAAAGAGAACCACCTCGACGGACATACGGTTTTCAGCGACTTGATTGACATGCCCATGGCCAAACACACAAGGCCTTACGGCGCAGCTCCCGCGACAACTTCAACAGGGCAGGAAAGTGTACAACAATATCGAGAACTACGTTAAACGAGCTTGTCCAGATTCCATCCTCCTGAGCGTTGTTGAGTAGGTGGCACGGATCTTTGAAGTGAAGCGCCTTGAATTCGGGGTTGGAGAGTTGCAAGTCCTTGTGAAGCTTCTGCGTGTAGGAAGCTGAGTAGGAGCACAATACAGCTACGTAGCCTAATACAGCTACGCGCGGTAAACTTTAAATCTGTCAAACCAGAAAAGGGAGGGTTTAGGGCTGCTGATGAGTGCTTAGAACTTGTCTTTTCGATAAAGAGCGGGACTATGTCATATTGGCCCTTGAAATCGGAGTTTATCAAATAAATCCGAATTGTCGAAAATTTTATCGATGAATGTTTATCGGATTTTTTGGATAACACCGAAAACACGGAGCCCTAGTTATAATGTGGCATCCAATACCACCCTACGTCTAAAGTAGGCATATTTGCTTCATTAACATGTCGTAAAATATTATAGTCGCACTTTACGTTGCCTTCGTGCAAACAAAAGTATGTTCACGAATAACAGAGCGTCGTTTCTTGGCATTTTGTAGCAGTAACCTCCAGTGATAGCCATACTTTCAGATCACACAAAAGAACAATAACACAGATTCGCGGCGCATGTACTTTTTCTCGCTTTACAACGATAGGCAAACGGTATCTACATACTTTAGTTCCACATTAAGTCACAAACCAGTTATATTACAAGGAACAAAGCTGCGTGTGCCAACACTGAGTCATAAATTATTCAACTTAGGTATATCGCCATTTGTTTCGCCGAAAATGAGAACACACAAGCGAACTCTATTTCTCACAGATTTACTATACTTATGCCTTCTCCTTAGAGGGAGCGCACAATACTACAGCTCCGCGGTTTTGTATGTAAATGTGGCACTAATACCTGGATGGTCAAGCCCGACACCCTGTCTCGAGTTCATGAGATTATGCTTAAGCTCCTTAGGACTTAGCATGAGAAGCTTTGAAGAGACTTATGTGAAAAGAAATATGGTATCTTAAAGGGCTAAGACTAGGTTTGCGATGAACTTTGGCGTTTTTAAATGTTGTGGTTGAGAATGTATCACGTTTAGTTTTAAATGCGAAGCATTTCTTAGCGAACCTCAGGCACTTTGGGCGTTTCTATCTACGTATCTATCTATCTATCTATCTATCTAGCCGCCTACGTCTGGGCGCTCTCCTGGTCGTCTCCATAACTTGTAATATACCCAAATTGGCCTAGCAGGGGATCAGTGTATGGCGAACACGATTCACTGGTCATGACATGAATAACGCAAAATACTTGTCGCGTACGTCATGAAACCCTTTATTTCAGTCACGTGTGGCACATACCCACATAACATAACGTAAACCAGAGTTAATGTTATGTGGGTATGTGCCACAGGTGATACAGAGTCTCAACCAGCACAGTAACCGCGAACACACACATTGACAAGCAAAGAATGTGCTAATAATAAGTGTTGGGGTTTTATGTCCGAAAACCGCGATATGATATGACAGATGCTGTAGCGAAGGGCTCCGGAAATTTTGATCATCGGGTATTCTTCAACGTGCATCGACATCGCCTCGATCGAAACGTGATCGCCGCGGCTGGGATCGAACCCGCCACCTTTGGGTCAGCAGCCGAGCACCTTAACCGCTACACCACCTCGGTGGACGCAAGGAAAGTGCGGAAACTGAAAACAGAACACCCCTGGAAGACGCTCAACTGCCATCCACTCGTCCACGTGATCCGCAACGTGGGCCATGCGGATTACGCAAAAGCCGGCGTCAATGCTTCCCACAATAAATCTGCTGAGAGAACCAGGCCTCGCATCGTTACCGGTGATTTCAACATTGATTTATCAAGACCCAACAACGCTTGATCCTTATACTGCGTGAAAGACGGATTGGATGTGGAGAGGGCATCGCAAGACCTTGCTGCCGCGTCCAGGACAGGAGGCATCATAGATCATTTCATTCTATAGGACATCGAGGATTTCCACCAGCTGCACTATACCTCGCACTTCACTACACTTGATCACTGCACGCGAACACGAACGGATCCGAATAACAAGTCCGGAACAGCGTCTGGTGCTCACGGATCACGGTGATGATGACTTTGTTCAAGAACTGTCAAGAACCCCGTCTACACATACACACGGGTTCGTAAAACGTGCGTGCATTCTCCGTCTCAACGGACAAGTACAAGCATAACAACTGTAACTGTTACTGTAACGTACATGCAGTGCGCCTGCGCGTGCCACTAGGCTGTCTATATATCTAGGGAAACTTTCCTGAATGAAGCTTAGTTGCGAGTAACGCCTGTCCTGTGCATCTGTGTTCCTTCTTTGTCCTGTTCGGATTCGCGCTATCCAATAATAATAATAATAATAATAAATAATAATAATAATAGTATAATAATAATAATAATAATAATAATCTGGGGTTTAACGTCCCAAAACCACGATATGATTATGAGAGACGCCGTAGTGGAGGGCTCCGGAAATTTCTACCACCTGGGGTTCTTTAACGTGCACCTAAATCTAAGTACACGGGCCTCAGACATTTTCGCCTCCATCGAAAAGATTCGCGCTATCCAGTATTGGAGAATATAAGCACTACGTATCAGCTCACCGCTTCTTGTGTTGCTAACACCCATGCTGCTGTGGCCATCGTTACGCAACTGTAACAACCGGTTATATAATAGATATGCGATCTTCAGCATATGAGTGTGTGTATACCATTTCTATATTTCTCTAGGATCATTTCGTAACGTTTTGCACAATGTGAAAAATTACGCCACAGTCACCATATCGCGCATGCTTCGCATAACATCGATTCCCACTCTGTGTGGGATCTGCCAATTTTTTCTTGCATTTCACTTCACCTGGTAGTCCGCAAAAGTAAAAGTTGGCTAGGCAGTAAGCATTATGTGGAAGAATCGGCATATTACTGTGTGAATCTTTTATGCGCAATGTGCACAAACGCCGAAGATGATAGCGTATACGCTATCATCTTCGGCGTTTGTGCACATTGCGCATTTGACTTCTTGAAAGGGATAATAATGACAATTCTGCTTTACGTTAGTATTTAACCTTAGCATAGAATGATATCAGCACTTAACCAGTCATACACAGTCTTTAGGTTCACTCCAAGTCTCTAGATACATTGCTATAGCACACACATATACGCGCGCGTGTGTGTGTGTGTTTGTGTGTGTGTGTTACCTTAGCAATGAGTCGTCCTGTATCATGTAGTAGTCGCAACTGTAACATATGCAGACATATTTTTTTCAGCACAGCATATTTTACATTTTTAGAGAGTTCGTCACAGTATTCACAGCTAAAGATGAGCACCGACATCAACGTTTCCTCTATGGCTTGAGTACCGGCACTCGCACCAGTAATGTATGCTACGTTAGGAGAGAATTCATCTCCTATGGTAGGAGCTTGGAACTTTAAATATTCTGTACAATATTTAATCTGACCGTGACGTCGACGAAGACAGCAGTCGGCGTTTTCAAGGTGAAACTGTTTATTTGGCCGAACTTGTGGCTGGGAAACGGAAAGTTGATTTACAGCAATACACACGGTATGCACTGATAGAGGCGAACAGAGCGTCGACCATCGATCAACCGACAAGCGGTCAAGCGTGTGGGATTTAATACAGGCGCTATCGAACTGTCCAGCGATATGGCTGGTGGCGGCGTTTATCTCGACAAAGCTGGAACAATCGCGTGCGGCGCGCAATCTTAACAAAACGATCTACTGCAGTCGCGAAGCTTCTTACACATCGCGGCGCGGCCTGCGCAGCGCGTTACCCACAGTCTCTGTGGGTGAAGCTTCAACTCATCAAAAATAAGACGCGCGACATATGTTAGGCGCCGAGTTGAAGCTACTAGAGGGAAGAATCTGTCCCTCAAGCAGTTGTAGGTACACAGGGGTCCACTGTTAAAGGGAACATCGGAGCGTGTGGCAGCAGCTCGGCGACACGGCCTGCAAGCGGCTGCAACGAGTTTCGCGCAGGCGCAGTGCGCGCCGTGAGTCGCGCTCTTTCGTCGTCTGCTGCCGTCTGCTTCCGCACTGCGAATAGTCGCTAAGCGAACCGTTGACGCGACGAAAGAGCACCGGGCACGGTGCTCACCGCGTCTGCGCGAAATCTCGTTGCAGCCGATGGCCGGCGGTGGCGCCGAGCTGCCGCCACACGCTCCGATGTTCCCTTTAACAGTGGACCCCTGTGTACATTTCAACGAAAGATGAGTACTTCAAACTGGCAGGAGCACGTTAGTTTAGAGACTTTACTACCACTGCGTTACCGTAATTGAAGAAAACTGCTGTAGAGGAACTTTTGCGACTGTGCCTGTTACAAAAAAGTCACAGTCACCGCAAGGGCGAAGCAATGAATGCGATAGCAACAAATTGTAGTGTCACACGAAGTGAGGCTGGCAGCTAGCTGTTTTGCATCCGATCTCACGTAACTACAAAACGCTGGTGTAAGAGAATACGGCCCTTCAGGAGAGATGCTCCCCGCAAAGTCACTTCGCGTTGAGAGCGCAGAACTAGAAGGGTATAAGCGAGCCCCCTGTGATGGCTGTCGGATAGCGCGCGCGCCAGCGATCGCCAGCGCGCCCTTCGATTCAAGGTTCAATGTTGCTCCTCGCGCGGCGCGACGCTCCCCCCCCCCCCTTCCCTCGTGTCTTCGCGTCTTTTAAGGCTCGTTAAGGCGGCGGGGAATTTCCTGTCTGCGTTCGACGGCAGACCTTCCGAGCGGGGTGATGTTATCGCATGCACCCTTCGAGCGATGGGCCGTCTTGTTTGAACTCTGCTCGGCCGCGTTCGTCACCCCCGCTCGCGCGCTTTTACGCGCGGTAGAACATACAATGCGCGGGGGGCCTTATGAATTTGGGACTTCATACTGGAAGGACATGCACGACGACGGCGACGGCAACGGCAACGGCAACGGCGCGGCAAAAAGCCGTCGAGACTGTCCATATAATTACTATCGCAATAAAAGCAGCATATCACATTTTGTAATGCTGACGTACAAAGCTCAGACCACTCCAGTAATGGTTGCAGCAGCAGTAGTAAACGGACAAAGATTACCACACCGGTAACAGTTCGTTTTGAATTCACAGGGTCCAGCTATATGGCGACACCTGTATGTTTACCAGCATAAGGGACGCCATGTGGAAGGTTGGTGGCTGGTGCATAGAGTTAAGATCCAAGGCTATGAAAGACTCCGTAGTGGAGACGCCACATAATACGTTCTGATATACCCAAGTTACACCAAGTCTCCACATAATGCACTCTGATATACACCACGTTATTAATCTTCTACGACGTTTTTTCACATGTACTAGATATCCTGTTAACTTAGGATCTCGACACCTGAGCATTTAAACTATTCGTGGTCATAATACCACGTGTTACACAGATGCACAGGTGCCGCGTTCTTCATGTCATAAATCTCATTATCTCTGCCGTTGCATAGTGCATATCATACCCCATGCATTTTTAATAATTCCCAGCTAATAAAGCAGTTTATGAAACGACCACGACGATGTCAGATACTAAGTATGAACGAGGGCGATTTCCTCTTTTTCATGTCTGTAATTTTTTTTCTAAATGGTCTACAACATCTGTATTTTGTTGTATTTTTCTTGTTACATCAGCATCATCTCTATTATTATTTTTGCATGACAGAGAAATTAGCACAATCCATTTACATATGTACTTGGGCCTTCATTGAATTTAGTGTGTCCTTTGTATGTTAGCCTGCTGTCAATAACGTTATTTATTTATGACCTACTAACTAACAGAATGTCCCCTCACAGCTTCGCGCTCAGGGATCTCCTTCCAGTTCTTCATTATGTGCCACGTTTTCTGACTCAGCAAAAACGTCTTTTGCTTGAATTATTCATTGAACATAGTGGTCTTCGCTGCCAAAACATGTTTCAGATTTAGCTTTTGTTGGGGCTAGCTGGTACATCATGAATTAATAGGCAGTGCCGCAAAATTCACAACGATGGCACACAAGAAGGGCACGGACGAAGCGCATCTAACCACAGATTTATTGAAAAGACAAAGAAGGTGTGTCCGTCCATTGCACTTACAGACACAGTGGCATTTCTAGCGAAACAAACATAATTTCGATCGCCGCACTCTTTTGGTCTAGCATTCTGATATGGAATTTTGTTGACGTAAAATCCAAGTGAAAATTCACGGTTTTTGCCATGTTCGTTATATTACCAACGCGCTGTTCGCCTACAATGTTCCTTTCATTTTGTGTCTTTTCCCGCCCGCTTTTGTATTTTGGTTCATTGGATTAGTTTGTTTATACGCTTCGTCTGTGTCGTTTTTGTCGCCCATCGTTGTGAACTTTTCAGCGCAGCCACCTTATATTTAAATTCATATCGTATTGAATATTTTTTTTCCATATCGTCCACACACACAAACACACACACACATATAGATATATATATATGCAAGAAATTGGAATTGAGCGCTCGATCTCAGGGAGTTTCATTAGCCTTTTTGTCGCAAAATTTAAACACTACTCATGTGATACTCGTTACATGCCACTACATTTCCTTGTGACCATTTTCCTTGGTTCTCCTATGAAACATAAGAAAACGATCAATTGGAGAAAAAAATTGCAGTTTCGGTCGCGTCGTAAGGATGAACCGCGCCCCTTCATGCTCGTTCACCCTTCGAAAGACGGGCGGGACTTCTCCGTTTGAGGAAGCAGTGCTACAGGCCTCGCACGCGGGGTGATGTTATCGCCCTCTGCGCAACGCAGATGGCGGCTCGTTTCATCACTGCTTCAGCGCCGCGTCTCCTTTAAGTCGGGGTAATCAGTTTTCCATGTATGCTAGAGAAAGTAGGCGCTTCCATTGAAAGAAACCATAGCACTCGCACGAAAAACAATTGAAGGCTTTGCCTCGCAACTCCACAATTTCGCTTGGAGACTAGAAAGAGTTCATTTGCCAGAGAAAAGGTACTCAATCAGCGCTTGCCCCTTGTGTACCTTCCTTGTATGCCGTGGTATGTATTGCGCTAAGTAACTTTTGTCCTGAATCAGAGCGCGGGCGACGCCACCTAGCTTTGCATTCGGAACCTCAATGGAGAGCTATTGCTTTGCAATCTTACTCCTCGAGAAAGCTCGCAAAGAGGCTGGCAATAAGCTAAGCTTCAAAGCCCAACTATTTTCCCCTAAAATGACCCTTTTCTGCATGAAATACTGAGGATCATTGTATTGAAAACGTCCATCCACACAATGTCTTGCACAAGAGCTTG